>NW_009614459.1:0-85666 GCF_000690535.1 Cariama cristata | reverse complement strand
ATATTTATATATATATATTTATATTTTAAGTTTACAACAGAAGTTCTTTGTGAAAAGCACTTTGTCAACCTTAAGGAATATTAAATATTCATTTGACAAGGGTGGACAAGGGAGCTTCAGAGAGTTTCTCTCCTCTCCTTGGCAACTGCATTCACAGAAAAGTCTGTCATGAGAAACTATATGCAAGCTCCTGACCTGAAAACGTGGAACATCAAGGCTATTTTACTTTTGTTCATTTTAATAACATAGGTGTAAGGACTCTAGTGTAACTGAAAGGAACCAAGATTTCTTCTTCCTATCTTTTGTTCAAGGTTGGGACACATGAGATGATAGACTTACAGCTGGCTTATAATCTGTCTTCCAAATCTGTTGTATAATCTGTCTTCCAAAAGTTGGTGATAGCAAATGAAGAATGAAATACAAACAAAAATCCTATTCCAACTAAAGGACCACTGTGTATGGGGATGACAAGGGCTTATTTTGTATTGGAAGAAACATAACTTTGCAAGCTAAGCTTAGCTTAAAAAGAAAAAAAAAAAAAAAGGACAAAACCGGTACAGTATATAGTTAGTGCATAAATAAAATGGTTGCAGCTATAATTGCCGGTGTTGAGGAAGACATGCTGAGTTTTGTGAAAACTGCAGCACTGGACACTTAATTCAGAACACTGGAAAATAGAGACACCTGAAAAAATTATTAGGGTTATTGGACTGCTGGAGGGGTAGGTTGTGAATATACAATACAGTGCTTTGAAGTATATGTCTCCAAACCTTTGAATGAAATAAAAAAATGAAGGGTTGCTTTGGGTTGGGCTACGAGGATGCAACAGCATCCCACTAGACCTTACTCAGTCAAGACAAATCTATTCAAATGCAGAGTGAATACTTTTTGAAGTGTAAAAAATTAAAGTTGAAGAAGTACAAGAGGTAAACTTAGAAGAAGGAAAAGGGATAAATTCGTAGGAGTTTCTTGCATCTCTAGAGGAAAAAGAAAATGAAGTACCACATGGCGAGGACAATACCCCATGTTGCCAGGTAACAGAACCATCTAACAGATAGATGGGATTTTGGCGTCTAAACTAAAGAACATGTCAGAGCTCTTCTCTTTAATGTTCTAACTAAAAGAACGGTGTTCAGGTTAAAGATAGTAGTAGCTACACTGTCTTTATAAATTGAAAAAGTATCTTCAGTACCAAAATTACAGTATTCTCGGAAGCCCTTCTAATCACTGATAAAGGAAAAGAAAATGCATTTAATTTCAGGAAATGGCCATTTTATTCAGAAAGCATGACTCTCAGGATAATTTTCAGACTTTGAAAAGAAAATAATCTGTAGGAACTTTGGAATGTATCTGTGGAAATGCAGCAAAAAATGAACCAGTTCTACTACACATAAGTACAAGGCCACCATGTCCCTTACTGCTCTTGTTGTTTGACATTGTTAGTACAACAGGTAAAGAATAATGAAGGAAATCAGAGATTAAGTGTTTTGAAAATAAATTTAAAAAAAACCAACAAAACCCAACAACAAAGTTACATTACATGTTAATGGATATATGCATTTTGCACTAGATATAAATAAAGCTTGACAAGTGTTACAAGTATCAATTGATACTTTCATTGAGGAATCAGGTTAGAATGAAAATACCCTGAACCAGAAATCTGCTTCTAAAAGACGAATGATGAATCCTCATTGAAGACAATAGATTAAATTCACATACGTAGGCATTAATGACTCACCCCAAAGGGCTATTTTAAAAAAAGGAAATATTGAACAATAAGCAGCAATTCTTTGCAACAGGACTGGAGAAGTGACCGTTCTTACCATAGAGTTAGTGACTGAGAATAGATAGGACTTGTATAGGCTGCTTTCCTTGATTTCTTTATAACATCTGATTTTGCGACTATTTCAGTTCCGGAAACAATAATCAAAAGACCAGAATATCCTTTTGTGTGCTGTGTCTGGTGCTATGAGATACAAAAAAATGGTATAAAGCAGCAAAACTAAGCCTCAATACTAAAGGGTTTCTCCTGTGGAGATATCTGTCAGGGATTCTAGCAGAATGGAAACTAGTATTTCTAGTCTTCTGGTTAACGCAATACTTCAAAATTCCAGCTGTTCATTAACAATTAATTCATTATCAATAATTGAATAATTACTGAAGTAGGTTTATGATTAAAAATCTCTTGACTCTTAATTTAAAAAAAGGAGACATCTTGATTACATCAGAAATAAAATTAAAATAATGGAGCCTTCATATTTGAGCTAAGTAGGAAAGCACTTCAGTAATGGTTCTGCTTCTCTTCTGTAGAGTTTTCCATCTGAACATCCTAAGCTGCTTTTCTAATCTAGTGTAAGTGCAACCAATAGATGTTTTTCTATATTACAGAACCCTGAGATTTAGAGACTTCTCATTCCTTTGTTAGGGTGACAGCTTCATCTTCCTGCAATGCATCCTAGCAAATTTTTATTCTTGGTCTGTTGTCTGGCCAGTGAACCCATTACTGTCTTTAAAATGTACCCGTATTTCTGAGTAAATGAAAGGATTTTACAAGGAGAAATGAGCTTTAAACCAAACAATTGCAGCTGATATTAAAAATGAAAAGTGTGCTCAGTTCAAATGTAGATATTGTTGGTTGGCTGGTCGGTTTTTATTTTATTAAAAACAATTTATTTGAGACATATCTAGAATTCCGTGCTTAGTCATGGAGTTTCAACCACTAAGACATGCCTAGAACAAAAAGTCTTCATGACTGTTTTTAGGAGAAAAACTCATAAAGCTATCAAACTAATGTGCACTGACTTTAAAGCTAAACAACAACGAAATACTGGATGAGGCACATGGTAATTTTGGCTTCATAAAACTAGGTAACATAATTTCCATGTCTTTTGGTGAACAAAGTGGTTATTTCCATGTTTTTTATGAATAATGAAATATGCAATACATGCAGTCTGTAAAAAATGTAAAATAGCCAGGCCTTTCATTTGTGTGATATGAGAAAATGAAATGCTAAAAATCATTCTGGAAGAATAAAAGAAGTATAAAACTTTTAAATGATTCAAATTCAGAAAAATGAAATTAATTTGTTTTGGCTCTTGTAACAACAAGAAGAAAGAATCCTGCAACAATGTCAGTAATTTCTGCTGTAAATGGTAGATAGCTAGTAACTTAAGGTTTAATCCATCGCTTGGAAATAGTGTTAGATGAATGTTATGGAGGAGGACAAAAATGGGTAGTGTATCTTGGGGAGGAAAACAATACAACAGAAATACTGAAATAATTGAGATGATTTGATATTGACATGATAATCTGATATTTGTAGGACTAATAGACAGTTAAGAAGAGTGTAATTGAGGACAGTAATCGAATTATAGACTCCTTCCTTTCCTCTGATTTCCTATCCTTTCTACTGCTTTACTGGAGTGCTGTCTTGAGTCATTCATTTCATAGTGGGGTGAATGTACCTCTATGAAGTTACAATTGCTTTATACTTGAGTAAGAAGAGGAGGAAGTAAAAGGCAATCAGTGTATGATCAGTATACAATGTGCTTTTAGTGTTGATCTGTAATAATTAAGCTGTGGTATCTATATCAAGACATAGTAAATGTATTACTGTGAATCATCTAAAAATGTTAATACATGATCAGTATTAAACATTTTTCTTCAGAAAAAATAGGACAACTAGAAACATTATTGAAACAAAAAATGAATTCCTGAAGAATGGTGTTTTGTCATGGAACTAACGCTTTGGCAAATCTGCTGGCTGCTGTAGATCTGGTTACAGCTATATACATTTCAAACTCCTCTCTCTGGGAGACTGTTATCATCTTTTAGCTTTTTAAACTTGATGTTTTCCTCTGTGTTTCCTCTCTGTACTTTAAGAACCTGTGTATTTACAAAAATTATGTATCAGATAGCAGCAGAATACATTCAAAGGAGGGTGCTGAAATCTCACAGTCATTGTTCTTAACCATCTGAATTTCACATACACAATACCAGCTGTATTGTAGCATCTGATCTCAATGAAAGACTGAAGGAAAATTTGGTTTATTTAGCTTATCAAAGAGAAAGCTAAGCAGTAACTGGATCACAGTCTATAATTACCGACACAAGGAAAAGTTATCTGATACTGGAAGACTCTCTAATCTCACAGACAAAGGTGTCACGAGATCTAGCGGCTAGAAGCTGAAGTCAACAGAGTTCAAAGTCAAAAAATACGGTGCAGATTTTTAACCATTGCAAGAATTTAGCATATGAGGTAATAATTCCACTGCTGGCCTGTGGCTGAATGGAGGAAACATATAGTCTCGCGTGTTTCTGGGGGACCTCCAAAGAAATCAAGCCCCTTCCCTTCTTCAAGGCTGTGTTTAGATAGTGTGGAGAGCTGAGGTGAATGAAACTGTGCCATCAGCCAAAGTGTTGCTCTAGGTTTTGTCTGTAACTTCATAGAATCATAGAATGTTTTGGGGTGGAAAGGACTTTTAAGGGTCACCTAGTCCAACCCCCTTGCAATGAGCAGGGACATCTTCAACTTGATCAGGTTGCTCAGAGCCCCGTCCAGCCTGATCCTGAATATTTCCAGGGATGGGGCATCTACCACCTCTCTGGGCAACCTGTGCCAGTGTTTCATTGTGAAAAATTTCTTTCTTACATCTAGTCTAAATCTACCTTCCTTTAGTTTAAAACCATTGCCCCTTGTCCTGTCGCAACAGGCCTTGCTAAAAAGGCTGTCCCAGTCTTTCTTGTCGGCCCCTTTGGGTACTGGAAGGCTGCTCTGAGGTCTCCCCAGAGCCTTCTCTTCTCCAGGCTGAACAACCCCAACTTTCTCAGCCTTTCCTCGTAGGAGAGGTGCTCCAGCCATCAGGTCTTCTTCTCATGTAGACAGTATGGGTGGCTCGGTGTGTTCCTCTGTCCAGTTTCCATCAAGGACAGAACTAACTTTGGAACACTTTTCAGTGTGCTGAAGCACATCCGTATTGTTGCCATTGTTACCGTCACCTCTGAAATAGATTCATCATGGTTATGAGAAAAAAGTTATGCAGAACAAATTAGCAAAAGTCCATGGAGCTCTTTTAACACCAGGTGTACAAACTGAAATTAGCTTTTTCATATATGAAGACATGTTACTAACTTGAAGCTACATCAGTGAAAAAACTAAAGGAATACAATTTCCATTACCTCAAGCATGAAGGATCGTTGACAGCAGTAACATATGGTCTCCGTAACGTTTCCCTATTCAGAAGTTGGGGGAGGTCATGATTACAGAAAGCAAAGACCTCAACTGAGTGAGTAAAGCGCTGCAAGCTGGTATACCAACAGTTTCTGTGTACCTAACGGAGAACAGAGAAATTCAGTCCCTCCAGTCTGAAACCTTCTTTTTGCATTTCCCTTTATGAAGGTGTTCCTTGCATTTCTTTGTTTCATTGGGGCTGCAACTCTCTTAGGGCAAGCCACAGTCTACAGAGCCTGGGAAATGCAGTTGGATGTAATGAGGGGATGGTCCCCATCCCAAACGACTGACTTCTCATAGGATGAAGTGTCAGGGTCTTAGCTATGGGCAGAGCCCACCTGAGCAGAGGTGGAGGGCTGAAGGCAGCATTCCAGCTGATGAAAAGGATTGGAGAAAGATTGTTCTACAATGCGTGATACTGCTAGCATGATAATTCATGGAGGAGATAAGTTAATAAAACTGATACCTAATTAAATTGTGTCTTTTTTGTCTGTTTTCCTGAACATCCAGCACAGTGAAAGAAGAGGATTTAGGTATTTATATCTAGTCTTAGACCAATACCTTCAGTTGAGAAACTGACAAATTGGAAAAGCAATGCTTATTTTATTTTAAAATATTTTCACATTAATTTTAAAGTGCAACAATACAAATTGTTAAATTTTATTCATGGTTTGGGATATTAGATGTACTTAACTTTAGAAACATTATTGTGTTGACATACTGTTCTAGCTAATTTCTGTATTTATTAATGGAATGGAGGTAGTTCTAATTTATGACCCTGAAGTGGATGTGAATAGCAAGTTATATTATTTTGGCTGTATTTTGCGCAAGATAGCCTCGGAAGTAAATCTGTTATCTGATACATAACTGACAAATGTGTCATGCACACTGTTGGAAGAAAATACAGCTAAGCATAATTGCAACTGTGTCCATTACCCTGTGCTTGCTTGTAGAGTTTGGGGTTTTTTTGAGGAAAATAAATTGATGTGACTCATGAGAAATAGATCTTAGGAGTATCAGGTTACCATACTTACTGATATTCTTCTAACAGCTGTACTTCATTGCATTTTTTAAAAACATTTACGTTTGTGTTTTAACTCAGATTTTTTTTTAAGTGTTAAAGGGATATGATTAACTTAACTGTACTTTATTGGTGGGTAAAATTTACTACATTCTTATATAATGAAAAACTCCTGCTAATAACTGTCACCTTGACTTTCTTTAAAGGTCCTTGCCTATACAGAAGGCCTTCATGGAAAATGGATGTTCAGTGAGATTCGGGCTGTTTTTTCAAGACGTTATCTTCTCCAGAACACAGCTTTGGAAGTGTTTATGGCAAACAGAAGTATGTATTTGTTTATTTTGTTGCATAAAAATGTGCTAGTGGTTATTTTGTGTGTTATTTATTAATCTTAGAATTTAAACTCTGTGCTTCCTTTGATAAAGTGCTTATGTCTGTGTTCAGTAATGCATACTCTTCCGTCTATTCATTACATTTCATATTAAAATCAATCATATAAATCAATCTCACTGTTTTCTGTGCAGCAGTGAGATTGATTTATAGCAACAGATCATTGTGATTGGTAAAGTCTTCAAATGTTTGATAGGAAATTTGCTTTTTCTGTGATTTCACCCCTCTTCTCCATTTTCTGTAGATATTTCCTTTTCTAATTATAAGCTGAGTTAAAATACAAAGGACCAGATCAATAAATGGATCCACTCAGTTTTCTGTATGTGCTACTCTGAATCAGAGTTGAGTGGTTGGTGAGGTGTGTCAGTAGTCTTTTGCCCTGAAAAGATCTGATATAAGTTTTGATTTCAGCTGAAGAGGGAATTAAACAATTTCTGGTCCTGTGTGTTTTAATGCACGAGTTAGAACACCAAATGCCATGCCAACTACTGAACAGCATCCCAGCCTGATAAAAGGTTATATGGGTTAATGGTAAGCTCTGGTTCCTCTGAAGTACACCTCACTCAAGTCTTCTGCAAAATGGGAGAGTTGGTGCCAAAACGTTAACCAGCAAATGATACATAGATATGAAGCATACTAGGAGTTTCTCTTCTGACTTGGATCCCCAGGAGGGTGAAAGTGGAACTGACTTCTCTTCCCAAATAAAAACTAAAGAGCATTTAAAAAATATATGGACATGGAGAAACAGACTTCTGCAGATGGTTTACTAGTCTGTATTTTCTCTTCTTCATTTAGCTTCTGTTATGTTTAATTTTCCTGACCAAGCAACAGTGAAAAAAGTTGTGTACAGCTTACCACGTGTTGGAGTAGGAACCAGCTATGGTTTGCCACAAGCCAGGTAATTTAATTAAAATAGTTTGTATATTTCGTGTTTATTATATTATACAAATTATATTTTTAAACACGTCAATACTAAAACATTTATTCCTGTCATGAAATTCTCTAAATTTTCTCTTTCTTAAGGTTAGTTTGAGAAACAATACCCTTTACTTACTATGTGGCCTGTTATTATGGAATAGAAGTAAAAGTATTGTAAATTAGATTTTTTTTTTTTTTTTTTTAATTACAGAAAATAAGTACCTTCCAGTGAAGGACCAGAAAAAAATTTATACCTTATCTCTTCAAAGTCTGGTTTTCAGTCAGGTTTTATAAAAATATAGACAAACATTCATCCTTGCTGTGATTGTTATGCAGGACATGGAATTAAACGACTGCATTTTGTGTTTGCTGATTGAAAATGATTTTTTTATATATATCTTCTCACTCACCTTTTACATGAATGTGTGTGGGTTTTACTTCATTGCTTATCAGTATAGTGACTATTTTGTAATTTCCAAATTTCTTCCATTCACTAGTATAATGCATTATTCTTCTGTTTCCAAAATTAAGGAGGATATATATTTTGGAAAAGACTAACTAAGGTTCAGTTTTAGAGTTTTTCACATACTATGGACAAGTACAGTTTTTATTATCTCATCAACACCAATATCAAATAAACCTATGGTCAGAAATAAGGCTGGGAATTGTCAGATTCTGTACTATAGAAGTATTTATATTTCAGTGATGGGTAAGATGATCTTCAAGTGTACTTCACTGAGTTGAGGGGAAAAATTTCCTACCTCCATTATTATTTCTTTCTGTTTAGAATTGTCTATTCAGACCTAAAATTGGTTTTGAGGGTGTATCAGCAGAAGTTTGGTGAAAAATGCTTGGGTTCAGGATTAATTTCTGGTCAAATTGAAAGAAGAATAAATAAATGTAAGGGAGTGAGAAAACAGCATGAAATTCACAAAATATGGTGCTTTGGGTTCAGATCTCCATTTGGCTTGACTTGGCCAAAAGCCAATGACTTAATCATCAGTGCAACGTTTGGGATGTGTCTTTCTCTTTCTTTAAGTCGTTTCCTACAACCCAAAACTTCATATTGTCCTTGTTTTATCCCAGTGCAGAATGTGGAAATACTCTGAAGTGTCAAAGCATTTGTAGGATTGGAGAACTATTTCATTCCCAGCTCAACATCATTCCCTGTCATGAGCTCAAGAATCTCATGATGCCTAAGGCTTGATCTCCTGAATGTGCTGAAGTTCTTAAGGCAAACTGCCAAATTTCTCAAGTTTTCACTGAGATCAAGGGAAAGTTGGGGCATTTCTTTGGAAGGTGCATCTTGTTAATATTTGCATTACTCTTCCGAATACTCAAATTAAAGGAATTGCTGTCTCTAAATGGAAAGTAATATTATTCTTTTCTGAAATAAAAATGGCCACATGTTCTAGTACAAACAAAATGCAAATTTCTCAATCAGAATTTCATATCTACAGTGACATTTTTTACTTTTGAAATTCATATCCTTTGTGCATTATTCAGTGAATAATTGTCTGAAAAAGTTTGTTGCTCTATAATTATTTAGAAAACTTTCAGCTTCAATATTATATGCAGTTATTTCCGTACCTTTTTGATTAAAGTTCAATTTGAATCGAAAATGAGCTTGCTAGCCTTCAGAATAAATCTGGCATATGGTAGTGAAGTTGTTTTTCTTTCTTGTTTTTGTGTAATCATGGTATGATTTATGCACAATGAAGACCCTGTATTCATGGTTTTTCCTTTTTTTCTGTCTACATACCCTTATTGTCTTCAGTAAGATGGCAGTGGAGTAGCTGAGGGAAAATCTAGTTCTATAACTGCTCTGTAGTTAATATTTGTTGATATTAGAACATAGTTTTCCTTCCTATGAATATACTTGCTCTGGAATTTTTAAAAATATACTTATTTGTATAACTGACATAAGAAGAAATTATGCTGAGTAACCAAAATGAGCTGCTATACCGAGTAAAACGTGTTTAAAAAAAGGGTAACAAATTTTCCAGATTAAACTGTACTTTAAAATATTTTAACAAAAGCAGATCATTCTGGTTGTTTTGCTTAAGTTCTTTAGTTTTATTTTTGTAACATTTCCTCTCTGATACTACTCTGATAAACATTTTATCTCAAGTTAATCACATTATCATAAAGAATTGTGTTCATGGTGGAAACATCCTGAAGGAGTAAATTGCTTTTAATGCAGTACATGGACTTTAAGTGCATTTCTGTTTTCATGGAGAAATCCTGCGATTAACAAAGATGGAAGGAAATAGAAGGAAAAAGCAATATTTATGGTCTTCTAATGGAACAAATGATTAGAAGCAGGCGAACTGGTATCTCTTCCCAAGACTGTTACAGACCTGCCATTCTGAGCAAGTCTCCAGTTTGCCTCTCTGCTACCTTTCCCAACAGCCTGTTTAATGCTTTGATTCAACAAAGCATTCCAGCCTGTCCTTAATGTTACAAAGAAGTAATTACATCCTTAAAATTAGTCACATGTTGAAGGGTTTGGTCTGATTTGGTAATCAAATTCATCTGTCTTTGATAAATGCATTTTCACTGTTCCTGAAACATGTTGCATTGATTGTAGTTTCCTTTTGACCTTGCCCTATGATACGACCGGGCAGACGGTACTGTGCCTTTTATTTAAATTATTTCTACAGCTCCATGTGATTCTACATAGGTAGAGTAATATCCACATTTTTACAACACAATTAGCAGACCACATTTTAGGGTTCTAACACCTCAGGTGTAAGTTAGTGACGCATTTTTATTGAGGATAACATCACAGCTTAGAAACCAACTGTGAGCTGCCTGACGGTTTCATAAGCGTACAAAGATCAAAGAAATAATAAAAGGTACAGTATCGTACTTCACCACTAAACATGTGCTAGCACCTTCCACTGAAATTTTGTGGGCTATTAATGCATTAGATAAAACAATAGCTCCAGTTATTAAAGCTAAGAAATACAAATGAAGTTTTTGCTGAAAGAAAACTTGTTGGGCTGGTACATTAACTATATTCAATGTCAGCTCAGCTTTGCCACTTATTCTACATCAGTAGCTCGGTGATGGATTTCCAGATCTCAGTATAGCTGGCTGCAGAGGTTGGATTTTTGGAAGGGAGAGGGGTAGGAAAACTAATATTTGATGTCATCAAAGCATAAAACCCCTTTTAGACCTTTGATTAAAAGCTGACATCGATAAGTCTCTTGTCAGAAGCCAGGCTTTTTTTTTTTTTTTCTGAACAGGAGCAACGCAACACAAAACATCACACAAGTGCTATGTTTTTGACAAGATCCTTAGAGATTCTTTGTATGAGATTGGATTGTAGTTAACGAAATGAAAAGTGATTGTGAAAGGGAGTGGGTCATACTCCACATACAGGATATATAACAACCCTTCCCTCAACAAAATGCCATGAAGTGTTTTCTAAATATATTTAAAGCATATAAAACTTGAAAAATTGGCTCATCCCCTTGTACATCAGAGAGTCTTCTGCAGTTTCCATTTGGAGTACGTATTTCATGGGGCTCTAGAAGCAAAGGAAGCACATGCATTTGTGCATCTTCGTATTGGTGATGGCATATCGAAGGAGAGAAATGGTTTGATCAAAGTTGGGTGGATTTAGCAAAACACAAAACAGTGGGTCTTCCTGTGTTAACTGAAACAAGCAGGTGTGGAACCAATTTATTGTGCATAATTTTTCCCAGTCTCTGCTGAAATAACTGAGAATCTTTCAAACACCTTAGCTATAGAGTAAATAAGGAGGGTTTTTTGTATATTTTGATTTTCTGTAGAGTTTGGTCAAATCAGGCATTCAAATGCAAAGTCCAGCACTTGACAGTTTATAGATTTTTTGAGACTCCCTGGGAGATTGCAGGTAAAGTCCAAAAGCAGCTACTAAGCGGTACTGATGCATAAATGTTGTTTTGTCATGGGAGGAACAGAAAGTCTGTAACAGAAATGCCTTCTAAATTTAATGATCTCTTTACTATTTTTATTTTCAGTATTTATTAATTTGTGTGTAACATTAGTCAAACTTTACTGGGAACAATACATCTTTGAGAGTTGCACTGTAAAAGTAATTCTTATCCTATGAAATACGATAGAAAGTAAGATTACATTCAGATAATTCTTTAGATAAATTGTTTGGAAGAAGCATAATAGAAACAACTTAAAAATTTTTTGTAATGTCTCCTGTGTACTAGTAAAGTGTATTTACCGTTGACATCCTAGAGTCTACTGTAAAATAAGGCTGGCCAAGGTGGCAAGACCTTATATACTGCTATTTTGCATAAATATAGAGATTTTTTAAAAAAAAAAAAAGAAGAAAGAAAGTGTACCTACACTTGCATGGTCATTTTTATATGCCCGGTTTGTATGCCTAAGTGTGTCAGACATCGACAACCTACACACTGACAATTTAGACACAAATTGTGAAAACTGTACACTCCAATCGCATACCAATACTCATCCTTTCTCCAGAAATAGGGTTTAGCGCATATGTAGGAGTATGTACATATATATCTTTAGAAGTAGACAGTCCACATTTTTGTAATCACTGCCCAGTTTGACACCTTGTATATGACCTTATTTTAAGAAAACACTCAGCATTCAGAGCCTAGAAATAGTACACTTAGTGTGTTTAGTGTGCAACTGAAAACTGAAGCATTGGGTGTCCCTATTTACACTTGACAAGCTATATAAATTATATATATATATTCTTTAAATTTATGAATAGGCTACACATTAGGGATCCTCTTTTTTTTTTTTTTTTTAAACAGGTTTAATCATTTTCTCTATTTTGATCCATTTATAAGGTTTAAGTTTCTGTAAAAAAAAAAAAAAAATGCTTCTGAGGAGATTAATTTTTCTCCTTCCAAAGATTTTCCTTGTCGTCTTTTCAGCAAGGACTATTTTCTCTAGAAATGAGTTGTGAACAGTGAGGCTATTTCTGCTTGTTGCGGATTTGTTTCTTTAATGCTTTAGTCTAGACTGAATGTAGTCCCCTATGTTTTACTAATCAGGGACAGTATATAAGATGGGTAATTTAAAACTTGGTGCACGGTGTTTGGTTATTTTGATGTTGTCAAATTAAGTAGAGAAGAGCTGAAGTTTTCTGCTTTCCTTTTCCTTGGCAAAGTAGTTAGGTTCTTTCTCCCTTATCCAGTCATGTAAGTTTTAGAAAATGCATGGAAATTGAGTATCTTAGAAACTTCTACTCTTCCAAATTTGCACGAAATGTTATTCAGAAGTTATTATGGAGAGACAGGCAGACAGACATGTAAGCAGATAACTGAATAAACTTTGTTTCTTTCAGATACCAGGCTATAAATAGAAATCTCAAAGCTTACTGGGATATGGGAAGGGATCATGGGTAGCTTACCATGGAGGAGGTGCACAAATTGTGGTCTACATATCTTCAACCCACATGCTGGAAATATTTGGCACTTTAATCTATCACTCACTCAGCTTAATGAATTTATCTCAATGTATCCTTTTGAAACAGGGAAATCCTTGTCCTGCTGGACAAGCCAGGCACCAGGAGGTCTGCAGTTTCTTTTACTCCCAGTCTTTTAAGCAGCTTCAGAATAAAGCAAACCACAAAATATATTATTCTGAATTATTACAGTGCTGTAGTACTGGTAAAATAAAATGCAGATCTTAATTTTAGTAATTTCTCACGTAAGGGTAATAGTGTCTTCTTGAGTTCATTAAACGAAATAATAAAGCCTCTAAGAGAAGTTGAAATTAATCACACTAATAACGTTGCCCTACATCTTAAGATTTAATGAGGCTCTTAAAAAAATATCATGCTTTAAATGTATCTCCTAGGAGAATCTCTCTGGCCACTCCCCGACAGCTTTATAAATCCTCCAACATGACTCAGCGCTGGCAGAGACGAGAGATATCTAACTTTGAATACTTGATGTTCCTCAACACTATAGCAGGTAAGCCTTCTGACTCTTTAATCCTTCATAATATGTTATTGTTTGTCAAAGTCTTAAGCACCATGACTTGATTTATCCCTCTAGAATTCAGCTGCAGCTTTATGAGAGATTCTGAAACACACACATTAAATTTTATCAGAAAATGCACAACCTATCACCGAGACTTTAGATTCATGTATTGTTGTGAAGGCTGTTCCTTGCTCCCCTTCTGCCATTTCCTCTGCTGACAGCTTTGTCTGAAGCTTTATTAGAGTCAACAAACCATTGCCAGAGAGTGTCTGGAAATAATAATGGGAAAATGTAATTTCGCTACTTCATCATTCTCAGCAACAGCAACTAGACAGCAGAATAACAACAGTATTCTGCCTAGTACAGATGTCACCTGGATTGTGGTATGATTAGATTACAGCATCTTTTCTCGTTTAGTTCTTTGAGCTGAAATATAATATCGGATTAGGTATTTAAAATGAGAAATATCTGCCATAGACATCCATTCATTATTGGCAAAAGAAGAGCTTTTCTGGCAATTGTCATTAATTAAACATTCACAATGGCATTATTCCTTTCATCCTTCCCTTTTCTATATTTTAACTCCCGTGGTAATTTTAAATGTAAAAAGCAGCAGTTTTTTACAACATACACAAAGATTTCCAGGAGGTTGTCTACTATTACGATTCCTGCTTGCAGCACACATGCTGCTTATGAACCTGCCTGCAGAGAGCCTTCCTCAGACATTTCACTCCAGTGAGCTTTAATTTGAAACCCAAATTATATTCCACCAGGCATCGCTTTGTGCTCCAGTGTTACAACTCTCATCTTTACTTGGTCCTGACTTTTATGCTTGAGGTTATCCTCAGGCCAGACATAAGACAAATGTAAGTGTGAAACCCAAAGGCAGCACCCGTTACACTGGCCAGTCTGAGGACAGTCACTGCGTTCTTCCCAGCAGGGCAGCGGCAGAATTCAGGAGCTGTCAAAATCACTTGCTTTGAACCTTTAGGCTTTTGCCTCTGTGGTTATATGGTAGTCATCTTCTGTGCATCCAGTCTTCCAGATGTTAATAAATGTGTCATCAAATTGTCCCAGTGTGATACAGAAGTGCTACCACTGAACAGCTGGAAATCTGAGGGCATGTTTACCTTGTGCAGTGGAGCACAAAGCAGAGTCCCTGAAGCTACCAGAGACCTGTGCTGGGGAAAGTCCATATGGTGCAGTCCAATGTAGGCTTGCCAGCTTGATTCCCGAGCATTATAGCCACAGTCCCGCAGATCTCCGCCGAAGGAAGGAGCCCTGCTGAGCGTTTATTACCTCTGGCGCAGTGCCACAAGAATGCCGCTATCCTGCTTCTGGACACTGGCCTGCCTCCAGCCGCTCCGCGTCTCTCGCACGTCTGCTGCCCTTCCGGTGATGAGGAAATGCAGGCAGAGCCTTGCAGGCTCCATGATCACCTCACCTGAACTTGAAGGGTTTACTGGAGAGCTGGGGAGTGAGCCTAGGTCTCCTCAGTCCTTGTCCAATACATTATCGACAGAACTGTCCTTCACTTGTAATTTCCTTTTTATGTATTCATTTCTTCTGTAAGCAGTGTGTCTAAGTTCTTTAAATGAGAGTAGACAAGAGCTGAGCCAATTTTTGATAAATTACTTTTCATTTTTAATCAGTTTAAGACTCCAAGGTCATTTAGTTTTAGGTACAACACTAAAGCTTCCAAACCTGGAAGACATCCTTATGTCTGAAGTCAATTAGGAATTGCAGTGACACTTACACTAAAGTATCCATCAGTAAACGAGCTTCAGGCTGAAGAGATTCCTTCAGAGTATCTCAGAGGTCTCACAAAAAACATTTCTTGACCTGTTGTTTGATACTAGTACCGCTAAGCAGGCTTTACAAACAAACACCTGGGTGGTTGCATGAGGCAAGTTTCTATTAATGTCATCTAGTGCCATTCACCTGCCTTACAACAGGGTGGCCTGAGATGTGCATTCCAAGTACCTGCTATGCCCAAGATCTGGAGGATTACTGACCCTATTTTTTTGTGTGTGTGTCTATGAGCTTGCATTGTATTTGGAAAAGCTTGCAGCAGCTTGGTCAGTACCTCAGTAGTGTCTTTCTCTGGCTCAAAGCACTTAATTTCTGGCAGATTTTTTGGTGTCAGTCTCTTACTGGTAAATCTCATTTGTTCATGTAATCTCATTGTTGTTAATTGTATAAGCTCACTTGCTCGTTTTCACAGCATAACCTACCATCTTATGAAGTCTTTCAGCAGCACAAGATCAAATTCAAATTTAGGTAAAGACCATATTCTCCAAAAGAGAGGGAGGTAAATTTGAGACTTTAGAAGAAATTCAGCCTCTTTGTCTGTGTCTTGTATTGACTGATTTAGTTTGTAAAGTCATTCTTAATGATGCTTTGAGGTCACATGGATAAACAAATATATGTTTTCTGAAGGAGAGTCAATATGCTGATTTTTAGAAGTTTTGGAAGCAACCAGTATTGGTTAAATAAGTGCATTCTCTTCTGCTAAGATGTGAGCAAGGTGTTGAGTAACATTTGAAGACCTTTTCCTTGTCACAAAGAATATCCTTTACTCTCATTTTTATTTCAAACCCATCTGCATTGCTTGGCTTGTGCTAATAGGTCCTTACCAATCTATGTATTTTCTGTTCTGTTTTTATTTTCCAAGAAAGGTAACAGTTGTCATGTTAGATTGGAAAGAAAGTATCACTGTATGATCTCATAAAACATTTTGGAGGGATGTCTAAAAGCAGCTGAGATTCTTGGGTGCTTTCTCAATCAGCAAGAGTGCTGTCACATCTGATAGTGTTTCAGCAGGATTAGTGAAATAAAGGGTCCTGCTGACATCAGCTATGACTGTTACATGTTAGAATGGCCTTCAATGCAAAGACCTTGTAAGAGAGCATGATTGCATTGCTGTATTATGTGCTTTCTATTTCTGCTTCATTCTTTTGAAGATTTTGAAGATTCATAGTCTTTATGAACATAAATAGATTTCAGTTGCTAATGTCATTATAACATCTGCACTCACTGATGCACTCTTGTAGAAACTCATGATTTTTTTATTTTGGAAATTAGAATAAAATTTACCCTTGGTAACTGAAATCCTTGCCAACAACACACACATACAAAACCTTTTCTAAAAACAACATAAGAGAATTAAAACTGACTGAAACCCCAACAGGCAATTCTACACATGACAATACATTTTTTTTATTCTGGTTTGGAACAAACCTTAAAATTTTCCAACTTTTTGACATTACCAAAAAATCCCCCAAAGTTATTTTTTTGGAAGATCAACCTGTTTTTGTAGTTCTAATGAAGTGTGCACTTCAGCTGGGAAGCTGACTTCCAAAAACTCATGAAGGACTTGGGCGTATTGCAAAGAATCTCATCCTAAAGTTCCTGGCAAGCCAGAAACCCACTCACAATGGAGTTGCACGTGAGCTCCAAATCCAATGACAGCAGAGAAAGCTTCAAAAGCATACGTATATGTTAGAAAGCCTTGAAGTTCTCACATCCCCAAGCTGTTTCCTGGCTCTACCATTGCATGGCACTGTACAGCCAGGGCCTGAAATCTGGGAAACTGCAGGGTCAGGAGCTATGAGGCAGCCTGAATGACACCACTGCTTTAACAGCTGTGCCTATACTTCTGTAAATCTTCTGCTGAAATGTATTTCTCCCAAATATTTCCTTTACAATAAGTAGAGTTTTTTTGATGAAGCGCTAAAAAAATTAATATCTCTACCAGAAATACAATACTGGAAGCAAAATACCTCTACTACATGTTGCCCTTGTTTTGATAACACTGAACTGATAAAGGTCCAGATACATCTGTGTTAAACAGAAGCAAATTCTTGTATGCACTGTAGACAGGACCCTCAGCAGTCAGAAGAAACTACAGCATTATCTATTTTGTACACAAAGATAGAGTATTGAATATATTCGTGGCTTCCTTCACCAAGTAAAGTGAAGACCTGTCTTGTCTTTTCTTTTCTTCTTTGGAAATCCAATGTCCAAATACATTTTTAATTATACTCTTTTGTAACGAGACCCATAAGAAATATTTCCTTAAAAGATACAGCTTTGCGAGTAATTGTTCATGTAGGCGGTGATGGCCTGGTTTTAGACTATACCTGTTTGTTTAAGAAGCATCTTCTTTTCTAACAATATCGTTGTTTTTAACCATTGAGAAATATGTACATCAAAATTTTTTTTACTGGTGTTGCCAGTTAACTCCAGCTGTCTTACTCAGCATATCTGAGCCATAGCTTAGTCACTTCATTGAGAAATATGTACATCAAAATTTTTTTACTGGTGTTGCCAGTTAGCTCCAGCTGTCTTACTCGGCATATCTGAGCCGTAGCTTAGTCACTTAAGAAACATGGAAGTTTGGGACCAAAGAAATGTGGATTATCTGCTGGTGAGTGAGTGATACATAGGTCCTTTCATTGTTTTTCCTTCTCTTCCAAATAAATAGAGGTTCACTAACAAGGTGGTTTAGTGCGCTGGTTGCCAATTCTTTATAGCTTCCTTTCATCCTACAACGTTGCTTAATTAGCGTCTAACCCTTTACAAAGCAGTAAGAAATCACTCCTGTTGATTGTTTTCTTGTGATCCTTTTCTGAAATTATTCAAGAAACAGCAGCCTTCAGAAGTGAGGCTTCTGACACCAACTCATTTCTTTCATTTGTGACACACAACTGGGTCCTTTCCCACAAGAAGTCCTTTGCCTGCTTGTTAATACTGTTAATTACACAGACTGGTTGCTCTCTGTAGAACAGAACTACTGAAATAAAGATACGAATCTCTCCTTAAATCTCTCCCTGGTTTGCCAATATATCTGTCTTGACAAGCATGGCCCCTGGCTATTCTATAAGTTCTTAATCAATGTTTGAAATACTGAAGTGTCCCTTTGGAAAAAACCCATCTTTCTATGACTCTTTTTTTCTTTAATCTTTACATCACCCTGTTATGACCTCTGAACCATTGCCCGGTTTCATTTTTAGTTTAACTGTTTCTGTTGTGATCTGTACTCATGACTTAATAACTGTCTGCTTCAGCTATCATAGTTCTCTCTTTCTAGATCATTTCCTATCCAAGGATATATGATTACCATCACTTGCAATGGTCTGATGACTCATTGCAATTTCAATTCAAAATTGCTCTCCATCCTCAAAATTCTGTAAAATCTCATTTCAACCTGTTTCTCTGGCCCTCTAGCCGACTATTTTCTTGCCTCCTCATTCTGTTCCCAAGGTCTACACCTCTTTCTTGCCCTCTTCTGACTCGAGCATATTTCATCATGTTTACAGCTCTGGGTTTTTCTCCCAAAGGTAAACACTGCACTCTGCTACTTATCAATCAGTCGCAGTGTTATACTCTCCATGCCCCTGGTTTTTGTCCTGGTTGTGTAGACACAAAACTTCCTGGCCACCTTCCCCTTCCTCCTACCTATTGCCTTCTCAGCGATCCTTTAGCTTCCAAGGCTTGGCAGCAGCTATGATTATACTAATTGTCATTTCTTCAGGCGCATTGGAAAAGGCCATATCGCACACGATGTCAACTGAACCCTCTGGGTGGTATAGGGAACGAGTAATTTTTACTATTCTCAGCTGCAAGATTATTGAAAAAAGTACTTAAAAGTAATCCCACTGCAGCAAAAGGAATTAAGAGGAGTGGGAATAACAATTTGTTTTCTAATGTGGTTGCAGTGTCCACTGTTTTAATTAGAAGTCTAGTTTTCAAATCCATTTCTCAGTATTTAACTGATTTCTACTAGTTTTTTTCTTTTCAAATTGCAGTATATTAAATATGTGTTTGCATTTGTACTTATTGGAATTTTAATTCTTTTAAATCCTACCTGCCACAGCTTTTAAAAGAAGTGGAGCGTAATTATATCCATAATTTTTGTAAGTCATTTCTTGTAGTGGAAAGGGATTATTTTTAAAGGTTTGTGGCAAAAAATGACATCTTCAGTCAGGTAATAAATTCAGACAAACTTCTTCCCCCTCCCCCTTTTTTTTAGCCTGTTTAGCATTTTCCACTTTTTTTACTCTGTGATGTACAAGCCCTCACTGGTTAATTATGTATATATTTAGCTACTGCATGTGTTGGGCTTATTATTGTCATCTAATTAGATGTAACTCGAACTACTTGCTTCTAGAAAAATCATTAAAAATTCTTTCCTAATGACCTAGAGATGACAAAATGTCTGTAAAGTGTGAAGAAGCAGACAACCACAGGAACATCGCTCTTAAAGAGTGTTAATCCAGATGCTGCAATCATCTAATTAAACAATATTTTGCTGTCATTAACATTTTCACCAAGGAATTGCCGTTATAATTTCTTTGTCAGCTGTCTCTAGCTCACTCTACCTTCAAAACTAAAGTGCCATATAAAAACATTAAATTGGATCGTTTAATTAAAAAGTTTTTTTTAATGAAGAAACATATCCAGTATTTCTGAGATCTCATTTACTGTGCCTTAGTTTTATTGTTCACGTAGATTAGTGTCACAGGCTTGTGATATTTAATATTCAGCCTTTAATATTAATCTCTGTAAGCCTACTTGGGGGCAAATCTGAAGCTTCTGAAAAGGTATAAGGACTAGCAATAGTGGTACAGGTTTATGTTTAATATTTATTTAGCTAAAGAGAGAACCAAATAATTCTTACTGGAAGCACCAGACAATTTATGAGATGACTAAATATATTCATCTGCTGACTTTATTCTGAAAATGATCATTGTGAAGCCAGAACTGGTCAAGAAAGCATTCCTAATAAAGTTAAACCACTAATATTTATGCATGTTTAGAATTAGGGATTTGTAATCCCGTTATAGGCCTAGATCACTGTCCTCCACTCAGATAAGCATAGATGTGTGGTCTTATCGTGTAGGTTTGGTCTCCTTTCACAATTTAAATTATGGTTCATCTTCTCGAGTAATTTTTATTTGTTGATATTAAAAAGAAAATTGTTGAGCTGAGAAAAATAAATCACTAACTTTTTTACTAAATAAATTAATAGCTACTCTTAATAGGTAATCGGTTCATAAATAAAATGTGTTTTATAAATATTGAGGTAAGAGAGAAGTAAATGTTTTGTTTGTTTTTTCATAAGACTATAGTTATATTTATCAAATACATAATCACAAAGGCTCCATTGTTTGCAATTTATCCTACCTAAGCTGAGAGATAAGCTGCTTCAAATTATTTCTCATTGTGGGGTAAAAACAATGCACACAAGTTTTACTGCAGTGTCCTGACATGGAGCTAATTCCACATGATAATTTGTTCATGTGTCCATACTATCAGTAACCTATCAAAACCACACAGCAAAGGAGAACTCATGTGCAGCAGCTAGTATCAGGATTGTTTTTTTCTTGCGGTATTCACATATTTATGATTTTTCCCATGTGGAACAGAAACAAAAAGTCAAAATCTTGTTGGCTGAATATTGAAATTGAAATGAAATTAATACAAAAATTAAATAAAATTTCAGTATGGAAAATCTCAATTTTGAAATAAAAAAATAATTTTGGATAGCCCTAAATTTCCTTTCAAGGATACTCTCACCTTTCCAAATGTTTCTATAAAGTGTTTTCAATTGAAGGTCTTTATTACTGTGACCTCTTTTCCATAAAACTTTTGATTCTGAAGAATCATCATTTTCACTTATGCTTTGTAATTGACTACAGTCATCTCGGTCGTTCTCTTCTGGAATCTCAAATTTCTTTTAGTTTGTTGTCTACGTAAACACAAAAATCTGTCTTTTGTGGAAACTTTTGCACACTCTTCTGTTAACGTAATTGAGGATTTTGATGGTGAAAAAAACATTTATTGTATAAAGGTATAGTTTTATAAAGGCCGTATTTTACAGTGCCTTAAATTTGACAGTCTCAAGAAACTTTACAAATTGTATATAATTAATCCCTTGCCAAAGAGGAAAACAGTATTCTGATTTGACAGATGTGGAAAATGAGACAGAGCTGTCTTACTTCAAGACATACAGAGCCCCCCTACAAAAAACCTAAAGCAATATTCTTCCAGAGAGTACCTTTCCTTTTCCTCCCTCACATGGATAAATTCCGGTGTATTTCTTGATTTAATTGTTTGATACATTCTCATTCTGTCCAACAGTGGTTTTGCATTCATTCATTGTTGATATTAGGTTTTTTGTTCCTATCCATCTTTATTTGTGTGTGGCATACGGTGCTGGTATTGCTTTTTTAACAAAGTTGTATGTGCACCTCAATTATTTTTTTATGTTCCTGTGAACATCTGTGTGTTCGAAATGTAAAAATGAGGACACACAGTTGCTAACAATATGCACTTTTCCTGTTTTCAGTGAAACTGTGTACAAAATAGAAACATGCTTCATGTTCATCAACTTTTATTGAAAAAATAAGGTGTTTGTAGAGCAGTGAAAGTTTCACGTTTCATTATAGCAGAGCTGATGTTTGTGGAGAATTGCAAATGCTACTCAGAACAAGGAAGCCTGTGTTTTCCTGTGCCGGGTTTTGTACCCCAGGAATCTGTCCAGAATCTGGAAGGAAGCAGTTAGTGAGACAGGGCTGTAAATCTGCCACAGGACTGGGAATTGTTAACCTGGGTTATTTCAGTCTGCTAATTATATTATATAAATACACACACACATATATTTATGAGCTGATTTTGGTTTTTAAGACTCATGTTGCATATTGTGTGGTTCTCAGTAAATCAATATGGTGGATGGTTCTGCACTAAGCAACTTCATTTGTCTTATCAGTGAAATGTTAGACACTACTAAATACCAGCTGACACAGAAATAACAGCCTTTCCAAACGCACTTTTCCTGGTGATGAGTTCATAATTTTCAGTTCACTTTAGCTGCAGACTGTTCTTTCGAAACTCTATCTAAAGATGGCTTTTGCACATTTGAGCTGCTGGGATGATAGCAGTGTATCGTTCATTATGTTTGGAGAGAGTGGCCTGGGGCAGTCTTTTATGGGGGAGAAAATGTTTTATAATTTTCGAAGTAGTTATGAGATAATGTTGAAGCAAACATGACTTCCTCTACTTTGATTCCACTATTGCAGTGAAATCTCACCACTTCTTCAGTGAAGAGCCATGGGGAATAATGGATTAATATGGTCTATCTAGGACAGACCTAGATTTGCAAATCTCAAATTTAGCCCCTTGCTGTTTCGAGTTTTATTTAGTCTTTGCCAGCTAACGATACTGCATACAGTTGCTAGGAAAAGAATTGTCTAGTGATTTGAAATTTCAAAATTCATGCTATGAGAATAGCTTCATGGAATTAAAAAAGAAAGTGTTTTTATTGGCATATAGTATGTTTTGGTTGATCTTGAAAGATACTGTGCTCTTTATATTATGCTGATTTTTGCATTGACTTCTGATTCAGGATAAGTGCATCTAAATGGCTGTTTTTGTCTGGAAGATTTATACCTGATTCTGTCAAGCGGTGGGAACTGGGAACATGGGATGCAACAAAAGTAACTGCTAGATGGTTTTTCAGCTGGGGAAGTGGACTTATTTCCTAATTCTTAAAACATTTTCTTTCTTAATAGGACGAACGTACAATGATCTGAACCAATACCCTGTATTTCCGTGGGTTTTAACAAACTATGAATCTGAAGAGTTAGACCTGACCCTTCCAGGCAACTTCAGAGATCTTTCAAAGGTATGCTTCAATTCTGTTAAAGACAGTCAGCCAGCCCTTTTAAGAAGACCTTTTGGTTTATATCTGTAGTCTGGTTAAGTTAGGTCTTTATCTTAAAGTCAGAAAAATCTGAAATAGACTTTTCTATTTTAGAATCGTTTTGTACTGAATCTCTACATTATGCTACTTCCATGTCCCTGACTTTTCTATTTTAGAAGCATTTTGTACTGAATCTCTTCATTATGCTACTTCCATGTCCCTGACTGATCTCACTGCAAACCTCCCAACTCCTCTGTACCTTCTGACTTACAGATCACGACTGCATCAGACCAGTTGATCTCACTAATTGTCTCCCTTAGTTTATGAAAGCTGATCCTTTGGAAATAAAAAGCTTGGACTAATTTGTCACTTTATTTTGCAGTGATTAGATGAGTAATATAATAGCAGCACCTCCTTTTGGTTTAATAATTATTCAGTAAACAAGTGTTTTGTATTTTAGAGCCTGGAGTATCTGGTCCCTGTCATTATTTGTGGCTTTTGTCCTCCAACTGGACTTGGGCAGTTAGTGCTTTATGATAATACAGTCCCTCGTATTTGTTTCTTTAATAGCACCAGACTGCTATCTATACCCAGCTCTGGTACTCTGACTGTGTCAACAGACTGGAGAGAAGGGGTGTCCTGGCCAAGCATAGCAGAAGCATATGGAGGGCTTCTACTTTTGGCCAGCTGGCATAAAGACAAAAAACAGGTCTTGAAACTGAGTTATGGGAAGTATCTTTCCTAGTTCCTATCAACTAAGAAAGTGTATGTACTTTCTCACCAGTGAAGGTGGGTAGCCTTGCAACATCCCCAGCTTGAGGTTTCTGTTGTCTGGGCATGACAGCTTTCTTGCATCCTTGCCACAGTTCCTCAGCCAGGAGGGAGAAGTTGCTCGTACAAGTTGAATGAGGCTCAAAACTGTAGGAGGCTGTGACTCGCTGACTTAAGGAATGAGGCTGGAGAGGAGAAAATGAACCCCAAGGCCTGTTCTGCAGCCCTGTGCTGCAACCCCTGCTTTCCCTTCTGCTGCTGGCCAGGGATGAGAGTTTCTGGGGCTTCTGCCTTTAGAGCCTGCTTTGCTTTCCTCCTCTTCCCGCAAGCACACATCCCAGGCGGCAACGGAGAGATCCCACCCTGCGTATCTCACAGTCTCATATCCCCATTTTGCAGTACCTCCAGTGGTATTGTGACCGTTCCTGGAAGCGTGCTTTTAGTGAGACTTCCAAAATAATTTGAGTAGGACTTGATGGCATAATAGTAGATAGAGGCACCTAAGTTTCCTCACCCTTTTTTCTTAGATAAATAAATAAATAAATAAAACCAGGAAGTAAACTACATTCACAGCATGTCTCAAATGTAAACAAATTGGTTGAGACTCTACTTACGTTATGTAAAACTTTTGATCTTTCACAATATTATAGGTAAGTTTCACAAACATGTTTTTCAGTTCTGTAACACCGTTGTAATCTGTGCCAGGAACAATAAAAGAAGATCCACAGACATGAGTTAAAGAAAGACCAGTGATCATCTTGCACTGGTTGTTCCCTAGCATATATAAAAATATTTCTGTTTTAGAACTGTTTATAGTGATTAAACCTTTCATTAAGATGCTTACACTTTTCAAAATCGCTCAAACTCACTTCTTTTTAGTATTAATAGCACTACGTGTGGTGAAGTGCAACAAGATTAGGCAATGTCTCATGAGACCTTCATTAGGTACTTAGTTTTGGTTGAATCCAAATTTTTATGGCAGCCTATTAAAGTATGTAATTGCTACAGGAAGTAGTGTGATAGTTGAATAGGTAGGTTTTCCTCATGAGTTAGTAAACACTCATTATGGAATTAGTGCTTGTATAGCTTATTAAGTATCACTGCACTCCTAATAATGCTCTCCCTTGAAAGGAAATGTAAAATCAAGTCCCTGGTTATTTATATTTCTTCAAGAATCTGTGCAATGTGCACAGCAGTATTTTGCCTGAGGACCTTTTCTTACCCAATTTGATAACTTCATTCTCTTATTCAAAAGCTACCAGCGGTTTCCTCTGGCAAAGCTGGGGTTTTGACCGCTAAAAAAACGCCTACATAGAACTAGTTAAGGAGAATGGTCTTTCCTTTCTGGCAGTATCTGGGCTGCATTTATCCCATGGATGTGTGAGAAAACACATGTGCAATCTGTAAAGTGTTGTGAGATCCCTCAGGATAAAAGGGGTGTAATTGTCAAATTTTTCCGGTGTTTCTATATAATAACATCTGATAGGTTTCATTTCACAATGGTTTTAAAAGGAAAAATAGATTAATGATTTTTTGTAAAAGGCAGTGGCCAGTTAATATGAAATGCCTTACTTTGTGCACTTGGGCTGTTATGCATTACTTGCATCCTGTTTCAATTTCTGCATTATCAGTAAAAATCTTCAAAATCAGAACATATCCGAAGTATTTCCTTGGCAATTCTGTTTTCATTTTCCATGTTGTCCTGTATCTGTAAGTAAGCCCCTTCTTTCCTTGTTAGGGAGGTGAATCCTGAGTAGCCTAGTGCTTAAAAGGAGGAGTTAGTGATTTATTGTTCACGTTATTGAACCGGGGTGTGCTGTCAAGGCTCCGGCAGACCTCTGGGGCAGGCACCAGTGTCCTTTCCATGAGGAGCCACTTCCTTCTGTCAGATTTTACCCTGCAACGGAGAAATGTTCCTGCAGGTTTGATGGCAAATCAGAACCTCCAGCTAAGCTGTTGATGGATAAAACCTCCTTTGTCAGTTCCTGACCTTCTGTCTTCCTGCACGTTTGCCCTCCTTACGTTTCACACAGCCTCTGTCCCTAATGTTTAGTAAGTAATACCCCTCAAACAGTCTTTTGAAATTATTTAGAATTCTAAAACTATCACGTATGTGATAAAAGCCCACAAGAGCAATAAAATTAAAAGAGAAACCACCTATCGTGCTTTGTTTTGTTGGTTTAAAATAGTTTTGGTAATTAAAAGTAGATGCTAAAGCTAACTTTAAAAAAAATAATTAACTTGTGTATTATTGCACAAAGTTCATACAAAGCTGCAGTGTCAATTACAATAATTGACAGTACTTCTTTTGAAATATTTTAATCTTTGATTCCCAGGCTTTCTGTATAAAATATGATATACCACCTTTGCGATATCACAACTCCAAAGTGAACATACACAAATGCAATTTATATGTTTTGTGGAAATGAAATTAGATGTGTTTGGTTTGCTTACCATGTCAGTGACAGAGTTAAACATAGGCCTTTTGCATTTAGCTCAAACTTAAATATTTACATTTCTGCAAAGCCATCTTGAACATGTAACTTGTCCTTTCCTTCCATTCCATTTTATTGTGCTTTTTATGTAGTGCTCCTTAGTGTGGTACTTTAACATTCAGATACTGTTTGGCCTCTCAGAACAATTATATTTAAATATTAGTCTGAAAATTCCTGTGCCTTTTTCTTTGAAGTGTTTGGAAATTCCCCTATCAAGACTTTTTTTTTCCTTTTACGTATAATTTGAGATTTAAAACCAGGGCCCATGGGCATGGAAGGTGCTCTAGCAGTAGGATATATTGGGCCTCTCATTTGATTAGACAGCGTAGGCTCAAGTTTTATTCATTACATATACAAGGTTAAAGGTTATATTTATTGTTTGACAGGATGAAAAGCTAATGAAAGAGGCTGTCATAGATACATAGATTATCTTTTCACTATCAAACCACTAGGTGATCTGCTTATTTTCTTCTTTATTGAGATTTCCTTTGGAAGAATACCTATGGTATTAAACATTAGTACAGGAAACGTGTATGCAGCCCTTACTGTACACTGAGTTTTGGGGGGTTTCCACACACTTAAAATGTGATATGGTTTGTTTGTGCAAAATTGTATGACTTTTACTCCTAAATTGTAGTGAATGCGTGGTTTTGACATGCTGCATTGTCCCTGCTCATTAAAGTGTAAATGGGAATTTCTCCTCATTTACTTCCAGTCATACATCCTGTTAAATAAAATGATTTCTTCACCAGGCAAAGTAATACTAATATTGACATGTGTATGAAACATCACACGCCCATTCATTGAGTGGAAAAAATTATATTTTGTTAATATAGAAGGTGTTTGACTGACGGGTGGTGATAAGCATAACCACTTTTCCTTATTACTGTGCCATTTCAAGAAAAGGAAGTGATAAAGCCCCAAGGCTTCTAAATGTAATAATGCAAATGAACGCATCGAAGTGTGAATATTTCAAGGTAAACCACACTTAATACTTCTAAAAATGTGTATGCTGTGGAATGGAGTTTATGGGTTTATCAAGAGCCACTCTCACTGGAAAAATTAAATCAATTTCTGTAGCTTAAACTTCTCTCCTTACCACACACAACTCTACCGTCAGAAGAAAAACTAGTTTGATTCTCATTTGGTTTAAGCCACACAATTAAACATATTTTCTTAAATAAAAAGTTCCTTTACTGAGTGAAACTCTGGTACTTTGAATCAGCCGGAACTCTTATATTTGATAATGTTGATATTGGTATGCTGAAGAAAAGCTGTTTACCAACTTGGATAAAATTAGAATTTATTTTTAAACTTTAAAGTACTATCCTAAGATGTCCTACTTAAAGGTTGTTGTTTGGTGTTTGTTCTTTTTTTTTTTTTTTTTAATAATAAAGCAAGCAGTCAGGAAAAGCTCAGTTTGTATTCTTCCAGAGCCAAATAAAGCCTCACTTAGGATTTCTTTTGTGCCTAGCTACAATTTTGTGCAGTACATTACAAAAATAAAAATAAAAAAAAGATAAATAGATAAGGTAGCTGCTGCATGAAATAGAGTCAAGATAAGCAGAATGTTTCAGTGGCTGGATAAATAGGATGCTACTTTCACTTCTGCTCTCATGAGAGAATGTAGTTCTGTGAAGATAGCTGGCAAAACAGTAAATATTACATGAGCTAACATAACATGTCCAGTGGATATAAACAGTAGATGTATTGACAATATACTGGTTCAAAGGCCAGATGTCTAAAGAGATTAGCCAGATAAAAAAGAATGACATGAATAGCAGTGTGGTTTTAATGTTAAAGTAAATACTTACTTTATTTTTAAATGGAAAAAGAAGCATAAAATAAACTCAAACAGCGGCTTTTAGTACATCAGAAGTGAAGTGGCTGAATAGGCATTGTCATACAGTGAGTTGTTTTGCTTGGAGTAAAGAATATCTTCTAAAACCATTTTATGAAAAGTTAGCATTATTTGATATGAGTCCTTATAGAGGGCTTTTTTTTTTTTTTATGAGAAGACAAATGGTGTGTTTGGAAAAAGCACTTTATAAAACATTATAGAAAGAACTTTTTATTTAATGTTCAGAACAATTTGTTTGGCTCAAGTTCAGTTTCAGCACTAGTCTTATGGTTAAGGTACTGGACTGACATAATACGTGGATTGAGCTTTGCCTTTGTATTGTTTGTGAAAGTAATTTGCACTAGTTTACACAGCAGTAGAATCTCATTGGAATGGAAATAATTATTTTCTTCCATTATGTGAAGATAGAGGGTTTGATCCATAAATAAAATTTATCTCCATTTTATAGCCATGGTATCAAATTAAAACTGTAGTAGTTGAATTTCTGGACTGAGAATGGCCCTGTAACACCATAGCCACCAAAACTCCATATACCCTACACACTCCACAAGAAAAGTGGGGGACTACCATTACTGTAGGACTTGTCATCTAGCAGGACACATGCCTCATCAGAGTAAAACTAGTTGAGTTGCTAGTTTGTACAACTGAGATTTAAAGTCTCTACAGAAAATGCGTGTCTTTACTGAAGGATGAGCTGTTACCTTTTCTTTGGGTAACAGCATTTTGCCATACAGACATTAAAAAACCACTAAGGAAGCCAGTGGCAGACCTCTCTGAATTTACTCCGTGTTATTTTGTTTACGGAACTTTTCGCTTTCAGAGAATTCATGGTCATTTGGTAGACACAAGCTGATCTATTTGTGGTTAATCAACAAGTTTTTAAATTACACAACAAAAAAATGAGAGATTTGAGCACTTTCCATCAGCATTTTCAATGTGTATAGTTTCCTACGTCAGGGGAGGTTTATGTCCTTTCCATTAATGTGCAGAGAAGTGGTTCACATAGGGTTCTTCTTTACTCCACAGAGATGGAGAAATGGGGGATCAGATGTTCCTTGTATTTCTTCACCACAGACCAGAGATAACTGATGTAACACTGAACCAGAAGCTGCAGAGATGTATGAGCATGGGCAGCTCCCAGCTCTCTCTTCCCCGCGCAGCGCTGCATCGAGACAGCTGCACTACTTCTGAGATTCCAGTTGTCATCTCTGCATAAACGGTGCTGTGTTTGCACGCCAGCCCCTCTAGAGCTAGCTCAGGGATTTCTAGCACACCTTTGTCTTGCAAGCTATGGTCATACCTAAACAGTTTACCCAGGAAGACTAGAAATCTTTGTGGAATGACAGAAATGAACCTATATCTCCTGAATCCCAGGCTACCATCCAGATCACTAGTTCATCCAATCCAGGATCTGTTCTGAGAAGTCGAGGTGAGACTTTCTAGCTGAAGACAAACTCTACCTCACCCCCTCGTTTCTTTCTTTCCTTCTCTCTGAGGCAAGGAAGGATAATTTCCAGAAAAGATTCCTCCCAGAGATTTTCACATGAAAATTTCCATACCATGCAAGAAGAGAGATGACTCTCATGATATTTCACTTTAAAGAGTCCATTTTATTCAGCAGATATTTTGTGCATTTCAGCATTTTTCTTCAAATGAATCCTAAAGCAATTGAAAGAAAAATGGATTCTGACTCTGAAAAGAATATTGATGAGGATGAAGGTAATCTTCAGAATACAGCTTCTTAGGTTTACCATTTAATAAATAGAATATGTGTCTTCTGAAAGTAGATTATCTTAGCTACTTGTGCAGGCATTTTTACGTGAAAATGGGAATGCACCATCTTACAACCTTCTATCTTTTATCTTTTAAATGGAAATAACACTTCTCTCTGAAGAACCTAGGAAACATCATGGTGTGTTTGCATTAGTGTTTTATGTGACTTTGGAAAATTATTGTCAAGCTCTTGAGAGAAACTATCGTTTTCATGAAATACAACAGTGTGTGTATGTATATATATTTTAAGAGTTATTTAAAGCTATGGGTTAAAGCATCATTAAAATTTTGCTAGTCTATAAAATAAAATACCTTGTAATTATTTTTGAGTATCAGTTCTGCCTCGCAGTTCTTGTTACTGTGATCAATTTACAGTGAAGAATGAAAACATGTAGCTTATTTGATGAAAGACATCTGATCAGCTTCAAATATATTTTGAAAAGCCTGGAGTTTTGATTTTTAATCTTGCATTAATCACCATATCCCTTCTCTGCTGTGCCTTTAAACATATATGTACAATAATACTGTGACAGATGATGCCTCTGTCTTCCATAGCCTCAGAATTCACCGCAGCGTAGGGTAAGATGTACCTTCACAGTGGAGAGAAGAGATATTCTCAGGGTGTTTTTCCATTACAAAATACAGTCTCACCGATTTGTCTGCCATTTTGTGTTTCCTTCTCAGAGGGGGTGAACGTTTCCTCTTAACAGACTAGGGTGTGAATTACTGCTTTAGCTTTTGAAATGTGCAGTTGGGGACTAGAATTTGTTGTGCTGGAGAAGTGGATGCACAGTACCTTAACGAGGGTGGTGTCAGCAGGTCCCATGCAGTCCCCAAAGCAACCCAGAACCCTGATATAATTTAGCAAAGTGCACATATATCTGCACAGTTTGTCAGTCTAACAGGAAAATAATGTCTTTTAATAATTTACTCTTTCAAGGCAGTGGTTGAACAACAATTTTTATATATTGGCAACTTATAGGCTATAATAATGCCAACATGTTTCCTGACAGTGGCAGGATGCATAACGAAACCGAGTATAACAAAAATGCAAAAAAATTTTTTTTCTTTTTCCAGTAGTTGGGAAACAAGCCTGGAAAGCGTTAGGGAATGGCTCATACTTCTTTTTCAAGAATGTTTTTGTCAGGTCTTGAAGTGCAATCTGTACCAGATAACACTGATCCTTAGGGATTACTCATACATTTTACATGTATGAGAAAGCTATTAACATCTCCGTGACACAGCAAAGTATTAAGCATCCAGTGTGTTTCACGTGAAAAATATTGAAATCATGATGTTTAAAAATGTAAGTATTCATCAAACACTGCTATTTAAAAACAAACTCTAACATGTAAAATTGGAAAACATCACGTTCTATGTCAGCGTTTTTAACAACCGGCTCAAAAAACATAGCAGCACTGAAGGAAAAAAATACTTGTAGATTTAAAATTGTTCAGTTATCTACATAGTGTAGTAAAACACGTTGATTTGACCTTGTGCTGGTATTTCCATTCCAAATGACTTTGGATTTTAACTCATTAGAAAAATTGTGCAGCGGAATGAAATGAGATAATACCTGTTAGCATTTTGAAAAGGGTCAAAGTCCTTGACTATATGTTTGTTTTCAAGTTGTAATTTCCTTAATAATATCAGTTCTAATTCTTAATTTTTGATTAATACAAATCAATTAGTCATTTAAAATTATAATAAGTTTATACAATTATTTGGTGTGGAAGTGTGCTCTCCTCTAAGTATTAAACTCTCTGTGTTTGGTTAATTTTCCTACAAAAGCTAAAATCTGAAACTTCTTTGTAGATAGATAGTAAGTACACTACTACTACCTCATCTGGAAAAACAGATTTAAGATCACTTATATATTTCAACATTTTAGTTAGTTTCTGTTGTATTTCCTTTATCCCAGTGACTTTTGTATCACACAATAACAAATACATTCTGCAAAAAAAATTCTGAGATAAAATGGGTGAAAAAAAAATCACAGAAAAGCATGTATCCCCTAAGTAGATGCATCGAAACCAACAGTTCCTACTACTATCTTACATTTCTTTTGGTTTTTTACCTAATTTCTATAGATTGTTAACTATGCTTAGAATGGGCTGTGAATTTCTGAATAATTTCCAAATTCTATTGTTTTTTTAGTACAAAGCTTGTTTGTTTTCCTCAGTAAAACATGGCTTTGTTCAGTCAGAAAGTACATCCAGTCCTGCAGGACTATGCATGGTTTTTAAGTATTTCTGCTTAGGATCACCAGACACCATCAGCAGTTCCGCGTGAAATCTTTTCATCATGCACTGTGCATTACAAAGTATCCTGTGTGAGGAAAAGTCAGTTTTCATTAGCTGTGTGATTATAGTGAATGACAGCAGCAGAAATATTAGTTTGGCCTCAATGCATTTTAAATGCAGTTTTAGAAGTCTATTTCCAGAACAATGTTACTGAATTAATTGGGAAACAACTCATACTTCAAGAAGGTCTTGAAAGTTTGCAGATGTGGATCACTTATGTTTGTCAATTAAAATAAGGAAAGTCATAAGACTTTTAGTACACAAAGCCTTTGAAAAGAGATTCTAAAATTACAGCAATCTGAAGGGATTACTACAGGATGGAATGAGTTTGGTTGCAGAGTCTCCTATGTAGAGAATCTTAATGCAGAATTAACCTATGACATATCAGACATGCTACCCTTCAGCTGGTAATATATTTGACCTCTTATCCCATTGCAGCCTATTGGTGCTTTGAACCCAAAGAGAGCAGTCTTCTATGCAGAACGGTACGAGACGTGGGAAGATGATCAGACTCCACCTTATCATTACAACACCCACTACTCTACATCGACTTCTACATTGGCTTGGCTTGTTCGTATTGTAAGTATTTCTGGATCCTGGTTTTCATTAATATCTTTATCTACAGCATCTCTTCTGTCACTTACCACTATTTCGATTTTTTTTTAAAATGAAAGTACCTTTCTGTCAAAATCTTATTGTTCTTATCTGCCTTAAAATCTCAGGAATTCTCTAGGTATACTATGTATACTCATTTGTAATGAACAGAGGGTCCTTCCTACCCAAACAAGCTGAAATATATTTAGACACAAAATTGTGCTGGTGTAAGGACACATACGATGAAGAAAATCCATCTAAAAGTAAATCCATCTAAAAAAAAGTCTCTAGACAATACAGAAATCTGATACTACTCATACATTTGTTTATTATTTTCAGCTAGGGACAGATATAAACAACATTAAAGAAAAACCTTTCGTAAAAAGCAAATTAAACTGTGCCAAATTGAGAGGGGAATTATAGAACCAGTTTTATATTAAAGCAGTAGGGAGTAATATTTTATGCAAATGAACTGTGCTTCTCAAGGAATTAATAACTTACATTTTTCAGAAATGTAAAAACATAGATTCTAACTTCAAACTGCTATTTCAGTTCTGGAAACCTCATGCTTAAATTCTGTCCTCAAAATCAGATCTAGGGAAGGGGCCCAAACTTCAAGGATAGTATGAATCTGAATTCAGTTTACATCTTAACACAGTGAATTACAGAAAAAGGAGTGTTGATGAGAGACTTAAGGTTTCACAGGGAAACCTGAATTAATGAAAAATTGAGTCAGTATGTAATTACTGAACTAAAACTACACCCTGCCAATAAAAATCTGTGTATTCTAAGCATGTTTTGCACACAACCAAGCAAAGCAGAGCCGCGCAAAGCTTGACATCTGAGTTTATGCTCATCTCAGCTTCTGTTAGACATGTCCTGTTTTTCTGCTCAGAAGAGAAGAATTCATGTGTCTATGAGTTCAGGGTATACTTCTTCTTAACCCGTGGGAAACTAAACGTTGATTACACTCCTGTATGGGTGATCACTGTAGTCCTTTTAAATGTTGCTAAATTATTCATGTACTGTGAACACATTTTATGGTTCACATGTGCTTCTTTGTTGCCTTAAAGTATATTAAAAACAGTGGTTTTATTTGCATATTTTTCTATTAATTTTGGCTGCTGTTCAACAAAAGATCCCCTCTTGCTAGCCGGCAAATTCTTAGGTCTGAAAGTCTGCTTACAGGCTGAATGTACAACACACCAAGGAGTATTCATTTCCTGTATTAGGCTAATGCTGTGTCATTTTTACTACTGTTGTTTATGAAATACTATAGGTGTTCTTGCTCTCTTTCTCTCCTGCCCTAAAAGAGCAAGAGAACAAGGTCTCTGCCTTCACGGCCTTGCAATATAGACCTGACAAATTACATTTGTTACAGCAAACAATGTATGTGAGAATATAAAAGCAGAAAAGAAAAGGAAAAGCAGTGCTTTCCAGGGAAGAGATTACAGATGGCAAGAAGGTGAAAACAACAAAGGGAGAGTTTAAATACAGGACCACACCTAAACAGGTATTTTTAAGATTATTTAAATAGGAGTGACCAGCAAAGAAAAGCAATCACTAGTGGGAGGAGACAAGAGACATGTGAGGGAGATGGACGTGGGGAAAGTTTAAAGCTCAGAAAAGGGAAAAAGGAAATAAGGTAATGAGATAAGGTAAGGCTGCATATGGAAACCCAAAATAAAGATTTGAAAATAAGTGTGTATAGAGACAGGAAAAGATTATAGCTATGGGGATTATAAAGTCATAGTGATCCTTAGAGAGATTTTTTTGGCTACAAAATAAAGGATGAAAAATCCTAAGGGAGAAGATTATGCCAGTGAAGTTGATAGATAAGGCTAAGTCAGATTTCTGGAAGTTAAAGTAGAATTTCTTGCTCATTAATTTCTTGAGCTAGTGTTTGGGTATGTGTTTGTGAAGAAGACTGTGTAAGAACATTTTATAAAAGGTAAATTACAGTTTAGTCCAAGAAGAGGAAGGTGACAATAAGAGATGCAGAGATTCAGACAGAAAAATGCTTTCAGTATTTTAAGAGATTGGAGAAGACTCAAGGGAAGAGATGTGTTACAGTAGAGCTTTCGGTAGAAAGTGACAACTGAGAGTGAAAGAGAGGAGCGGAAAGTAAAATCATGGGAGAAGACTGTGTACACCAAAGAATAAAGAAAAGGGAAAGAAAAAAGAGAGAAATGGAGAGAAAACAAACATGCAAGCGAGCAAACAAAAAAGCTATCACAAAAAGTATACTGGGAATGAGATAGTCTAGATAGAAGCCGAACAAAACAGTACAGAGCAATGGGGGTCCAAGGGGAGAAACTGCCTGCCTAGACCTTTGTGTTGGAAGAAACAGTAGTTGCAGTAGGAAAGTAAGTTTGAGCTACTCTGAACTATGTATATGTAGAGTTGTGTAATTGCCACAAAACCTTAACATTTTTTTTGAATCTTGCTTTTTGACTTTGACAGATGCAATCTGGTTCCTGTCAGTTCTCTTCAAAACATTGCTTGTAATATCATATTTCTGAGTCAATTCTGTGATAATTTGCTCTCTACTGCTTTATATTTCCCTATGGTGCTTTCTTTTATCTGATGTATCAGGCTACTTTTATAAAAGGCAGTTTATGCCTTAGCCTCAGTTCTGTCCTGTTTATTGGATTTTGATATCATCAATCTCTGCCTCTGTTTTGTCATTAATAAATTTTTCACTGATAGTACAGTTTTCTCTTGCGTTCTTTTGTGTACTAAGTGTCCAGTAAAAATCCATCTTTAAAAGTGACCTATTTCATTATGTTTTCAAAAATACAACAGTGGCTTATGTTGAATCTGCTGATAATTACAGCAAATGTAATAATTTTATTATTAATTTTTATTCCTCTTCTGGCTTTCATTGTACTTAATAGAATAGGGTGTAATCCTTAACTGAAGCTATGAGCTACTAGCGCATCTGCAAAGCTTCTGTTTGTATTTTCTATGAGGTGGTTGTACAAGTCCAGGTATGCTCTGTTCTCTTCTGTAGGAATGCTAGGAGACAAATGAAGGCAGTTTTAGGATAAGGAATGGTTCAGCCTCACCAGGCCGTATATCTGATTCGTTATGGTCACTTTTAGGGGTTATACAGCTGACTCTGAAACTCTCCTAAAGCAAGATGCACCCTCTTTCTGTACAGCCCCCTTCTCCCACACGTACATGTGTGCATGCATACACTTATATGTGAATTGAAATTATAATTCTTAATTTACCTGTACATGTTTATTTAAACTAATCCATTGTACATTTCAGACCACTGCATCATGCTAGAATTCTGAAAGGTCAAGAAACATCCTCTAACCACCTTCGTAAGAAATGAACTGAGCCACAGCCTAGAAATATTTAATACTATAATTACAAATGAATCCTACATGATCTTCAGAAATGTTAGGTTTATATCCAAAATCAACTCTTTCTTGAAAGTGGTCAGCTTTCTTTCTAAGTTGAGGGGTAGATTAAAGATTAGATAGCTACAGAGACAGATAATGAATGTGAAAGTCTACTGTATTGTTCAGTCAGGTTAATAACGATGATAAAAATTAACAGAGAAGACCATGATTTATATAATATTGCCTTCCCCTCCTTTGAGGTGTTACTGAAATCAAACCATGGTTAAACATTTTTGGACATGACACTTCTTTAGATCTAAACCCGAGAAATTCTACTTATTCCATAAGAGCCAACATCACCCACAAGTTTGTTCCAGCAAACAGAATAAAAGATATTCTGGAAAGGGATGCACTGTTCTGTTGACACAGTTCCATTTTTGTATAAATGAAATTAAATATTCATAGTTTATGGCTAGGTGACCTTACCGCCTGGTTCAAGAGTAATTTTTTTCATGTGCTTTCTGTCAGAACCACTGAATATTTAAGTTGCAAAAGGCTGAATAGTTTAAACTAAGAATGCTACATCAGAGTGCTATATATACCAGTGACTTGAATGTCAACCTGAAACATAGACAGAAGAAAACAGAAAAGTAGACAGAAGAATGAATTCTGGCTTGAATCATGTATAATGTGACTATCAGCATTGTTTTCAGATTTTTAGGTGAAATAGGCTAGAGTTATGGTACAATTGGATGCTTTCAATAGTTGCTGTTGAAGAAGTGGTGTTTGTGTGAATCAGTTACATCTTCATTGAAACGGAGACCAGTATTAGAAAGCAGGATTCTCTAACGTGGTAGTCAAGAAGTTTGTAGAGAAAAATTGGTTTCCAGTTTCTGTTACAATGACTAAGTACTTGTACAAGGTAGAAGAAATTCTGGATTTGTTATGAGTCAGGTCTGATTAAACTGAAACCTGTTTTTAGTGAGATTCAAAGGTGAGGAGAACTTGAAAGCCTCTTGTAAACAGAAGTGAATCTGAGTTTCCTTTTTCGTAGATCTGAGCAGGACAGTCACGGATAGATCAACCAAAAAGTGTACGTCACTGACAAAATCCCGAATACTGTCTTTTTCTCCTCTTACAAATGGCTGAAAAGACGGTTTTGTTTGACATGACATGTCTTAGAATGACACAACCCTTCCTTCTCCCTCCCCTACTCCCACAACAAATGAATCAAATGGGCCTAGGCACTGCTAAAAGGGGATGGAGGGAGAGAAGTGCTGTCGAATGGAAAATTTACTTGTTCCCACCGCTTGTATTCATCGTAATCAAGTACCCCACGAATTTCTCTTCTTGTTGGCAGTGAACAAGGCGTGAATTTTATTCAGAATATTAGGGATGAGATGAGATGGGGTTATAATGAAAACATTGTGCAGCTTTATAGCTCTCACAGCAACAAAACCTTTACATGAAATGACAGTAATCGGTATCATAGAGTAACAGTATTTAAATGAGTATATTGAATACAGATATGAATTGTATTTATATAATATAAGCACTTGGACTTTCCAGAGAATAAAAATTACCTTAAAATTATGTGAAAGGTCTGAGATAAAGCAAGTGAAAGCTCTGAATTTCTGCTAAGGATTAAAAATCCAAAAAGATAGGCAAAACAGGTCATAGCAGGATAGCATAATAGGGCACCCTGTAGTGCTCAGCTATTAAAAGTTTAATCCTTGATTATGAATTTTATCGCTTTTGTATATTTGTCTCAGATGCTTAAAATAATGTTGTCATGGAATTTTGGATTAATATTTTTACATAATTTATTGTAATGACATCATTTTTCTGTTTTCTGCTTTTTAAATCCATCAACTGCTTCTGATTTCAGAACCTCAGCAATGACCCACGGTCTGCTCCACAATGATATGCACAACAAATTACATGTATCTTATAAAAAAAAAAAGTGATAGATAAGGGTTGGTAGAAGACAGAATTATTTCTGCTCAGATCAACAACATACAAAGTTTTGTGGTATGGGTAAGCTAGAAAAATAGCATAATTTGCAAAGATTGCTATTGCAAATATATACAGAGATTTGGGGGAGGAATTCAGTTAAAACAAAAATAATTCTAATCATAAAAGAATTTATGTAAATTTAATGTTAAACATTATAATATTAATAGAATTTTAGGATAAATTAATATAATTCAATTCCTGCATATATTGTTTTCTGTTTGCTAGCTCTGGATCTGAATCATACACTTTTTCATTTATGTTTTATGTGAAGTTCACTATATGTGGCACTGTAAAATCTGGACACATAAAAACTTAATTTCTTTTCTTTCAGTATTTCTGTTCATTGTGATACTTTTATGCTGCTCACCAAGTTGAGCTACTGTTAAATTTTAATATTCACTTTGCATTATAACCCTCTTCCTCACTTGCCACACTTTTTCAATATTCATGACTGCAAAGTCATTCTGCAATAGGAGTTAGGGTCCTCCAAAAAGAAATGATACTGTGATGATTTTGTATTTAATTTAATTATTTCTAATTAATTATTTGACACATATTAGGATTCTCTGATGGGAATAAATGCACTGATGAAAGTATATTTCTTAGATTGTTACCCGTTCTTTTGAATGTATCTTTTTAAAATAAATCCCCAATGTTTTAAGAGAAAAAAAAAAAAAATGGAAAAAATCCTCACCGTTCAATTAGCTGTAGAATGTCTTGCATTATTGTGATGAAAACAATTCCATATTTGCACCGGCAGACACTGAAAGTTAAAATACTGTCCCTGGCTAAAACAAAACAAAACAAAAAATCTTTGTTTGGGTATAAACAATTCCCTTAAGCCCAAGGTGCTGGCATACTATGAAGACAATAAGAGAGATATCCCATTCCTTCTCATTTAGAGATAGAAATGTAGAGTTTTTCTCGTCTTTGAAAGAAAGTAGCCTGTGTCGACTGTTGTGTATGATAGAAAAGAGTAATTAGGAAGACATGTGGAGTGAAGATTAGAGAAAAAATGGTCTCTGGAAGTCTGATTTCCTTCTTTTATTTTCCTCCTCTTTTGGGATTCTTTCACTACCTTTGCATCCATGCTTTCCTTATTTATATTTTAATTGCTCTCAGGTGCTACAGAAGATGAATTACTTCACTCTTTAATCTTGTATAATTTAAACACAACATGTATAATGTGATGTAATTCCCTCAAAATTTCTTTCTTAATGGAGGAGATCCCTGCTTTGTTCAATAGCTTCAGAAACGGAAACAATATAGAATAAAATTCAAATAGTGGATGTGTAATACTGTAATAAGAATTATGATCTGGTGATTATGAACTACTTTGATTAACAAAATTTCCAAATGGTCAGGACATGCGAGGAAATCAATTTGGGTGTGAATTTAACAAAAGGGACACTTTTTCAAACATTCCCCCATCGGACTTTGGCAAAGAGGAGCAAGTAGTTTCCATCCATGTGGACATTTTGCCAAATACTAGTTGAATCAGAAAGCTAACGGAGTGGTGCTGGAAAACCAGGGAGTTGGCAATGATCTCGGTGTTCAGGTTCTGCTGTCACATTAAGGATTTGGTCCCCTGTTAACTCCTTCCCTGCAGTGGAATGCAGTGATACAAAAATGAGTTCTCCAGACTGTCTGACTTAAGCTCTTCTTACTCAAAAGTTAATAGCTGTCTCCATTTAGTAAATATTGGGATTGTGTTTTCAGATAGAATTAGAAAAAGTAAAAACTCCTAAATATTTTGTCTCTCTACCTCTGCCCCAGAGTAATGATAAAGCTAGATACCCTGTAACCATAATCTGCCTCATAATGACCACAGAGCCATTCTGCCCACTGTGAGGCAAAGTGGAACCTACTGAGGTCTTTTAAATTAAACGAAAACAAAAGGAAAATCCAGGCAGAGGGTTTTGTAAGATTTTATTTTGGCATACCATTTTATAAGAGGTAAACAAAGCATGGTAGTATAAATAACACAGAGGGTGTTTATGATGGTTGCAGTGAAGTAGGCAGCCATTGTGCACTGGAACTAAGCTACATAGGTCTGCCACAGATGCGTAATTAGTCTTATGGAAGAGTGAATATATAAAATAACCTTTCCTGCCAGAACTCAAGATTTATGTGTGCAAAATGTATTCGTGCAATAAATGTACTAAGATATTCAGTAGAAATACCCATGCATAGATATAACTATGAGGTGCCATATTTTTCTTTAATTCTGCCTTTATGAAATATTTTGATCTGCAAAAGTAATTTGGATTTTGTTAGAAACCTGCTGCATGATTCCTTCTGCTGTTTTCTTAATCCATCTTCATTTCATTGACTACAGGAGCCCTTTACAACGTTCTTTCTAAATGCAAATGATGGCAAGTTTGACCACCCAGATCGAACCTTCTCTTCAGTAGCCAGGTCTTGGAGGAACAGCCAAAGAGATACCTCAGATGTGAAGGTGATATATATATTAAATGAATTGATAAATGTGCATTTTCATTTATTGTATTTTGGTTTATGTAGGGACAAAGAGGGGTTTATATTTCATATCTTTATATTCAGTACACTAGGTATAGTTTAAATAAAAGGTAAGTGTTACTAAAGATTATTGTTCTAACAGAAACAATCAAAGATTCTTTGAAGTTCAGTGGACAAAAGGTGTTTTGTTTTTAGAGAAAAACAACCTAACTGATCTAATTTAGATCAGATAATCAGGAGATGGAGAAAAGCCCAATAAATTGTTCTTTCCTGCTGTTAACTCAATATTTGGCCCACTCCATAAAACACAGCAGGATTTTTTTGACCTTAAAGTGTCATATTGTTATAGCTTGCCTAGCTCTGGGTTTGCATTGCCTGGGGCAATTAATAAAGCATTAATGACAAGACCCATTTAAAATGTTGGCTTTTCTGTACAGCTTTAGCTTTTACTTGAATGTGCCTGGGGATATTATGCAACAATACACATTAGATTAAAACAACTTCTACACGATATACAGAAACAGCCGGAGAGCGGGTGATTTTACTGTTGTTATTCCTTACCTATTGTTAAATACAAAAGGTTATTGTTCATATACATGAGACCTTATCAGAAAGAAACCAAAACCTGATAGTATTTTGAATAATGTGGTCCTTTCTTAATTCTCATTTTCCAGTAATAATGTAAGCAAAGGCTCCACTATACAATTAATTGCGCTTTTTTTTTTTTTTTAATAAACTTTATTTTAAGTGAATATATCTCTCTTCTGTTTTGATACTGTGACTCATACTAGGAAATGCTAAAGTCAAGGTCACATTAGCATTATATTTTTTACTTAACTTGACAAAAGAAGAAGATGTAAATTTGTTGATTTGTTTTTGTCCCAGAGCTCCTGTTTGCAGAAATATTCCAGCAGTCTCAGAAGTGTATGTGGACAAACCATGTTGTTGTTATTCAGTTACTAGTTAAAATAACAGATTGTAAATTGTATGGCCGTCTTAACATAAAGGAGAAAATGCTTTTTAAAGAAAAGAAATTAACCTAAACCTCTTAAAACCCATTTCATGTTTATTTATGCTCCTCTGGATAGCATTTTAAGTATTATCACAGTTACCTTTGTAAGAAAAACAAAGGAAATTTCAGAACTTGGAAGGAATTTGAGTTAATATCTACTATATTTGAAATGTAGCCATTTCTTCAAATCCCAAGTGCTGACATTTTGATTTTTCCCTTTCAATGGAATCTGGTTTTCCTGGAATTCCACCAGAATATCTAGGAAAATAGCTTCCTAGGAGTGGGGCGGAAAAAAAAGAGAAGAGCCTTAAACTGAGGAATAAGGGAAGACAGTTGGAAGTGACTGTAATCTTCTTGTCTGGCTTTAGTACACAGGAGGAGGGCAGTTAAAGACATGAAGGCATTGCAAAAGATAAAGAAATATCTGTGGACAGACGGAGGAATGGTATTCAACTAGGGTATATAATTAGTGAAAGGATTGTTCCTAAACGAGCAACCCAAGGAGTTATCAGTAAAACAAAGAACCGAAATGTTTGTTTGAAAATACCAGGAGTCTTGTGAACCAAGTGGGGTAATTTAACCTGCTGCTGCCAGCTATTGCAAGAATGCGGAAATTATGGAGGGAGAACAGTTGCATTACAAAATGTATTTGTATTAAAAAAACCCAAGTTATTAAAATAAAACAAGTATTAAAAAGATGCTCAAAACCAGATACACACCTCCAGAAAAGAAAGACAAAAGGTGAAGATGTGGGGTAGCTATGTACTTTAATGGCACTGAATATGAAAAAGGGAGTTGGGGTTAACTTGGGTAAAATAGGAACAATTAAGAGTCAGAGTTGCACTGGGGGAAATACTCTAAAATAATGTATTCTAGAATACATTTGGAAGTCTGCCGTAGAACCACAGAGTCAGATTTAGACATATATAAATTTCTGTTATGCCATTAGAAAAAGAAATACTACTCAGAGCTAAGTCATTACAGAAAATCTAATATGGGAGGCACAGATGAGGTATGTTAGCCAATAAATGTTTTCTCCGGATAATCCCCGACCTGTCTGTTCAGGGATACTTTAGGGATTAAAGATGCTGTTTAAAATGTGGTTTTGTTAATTAATGAAGATACAGGGAAGGTGGCTTTAGAAATTAACCTTGAATTGATTTATTATGAGTTGATTTAGCTTAAGATAAAAATAGATAAACAAAAGCAGAATCAAAAATAAGCTGAATCTTTAAAGGATGCTAAAGCAAACAGAAAAAGTTCATAAGCTATCTAAATAAAAAACAGCAGTTAAACAAAGGTAGAAATGAGAGGCGATTTTTTAATGTGTTTAATACCAGCATTTAATGTATTGCACCATGAAATTAATTTATTGTATATTAATACAAAGCCAGTACTGGAATAAGTCTACTGAAGTACCCTTCAGTACCCTAAGCAATGTATGTCAATGCATTGCTGTTTCGTGTTCAGCTTGACAAGGAAACTTGAAGATCAGCAGGATGGCAGAAAGCTTATAGTGAGAAGCTATATCCTTAGCGTTATAGCAACTAGGATATCTCATGGCATCTAAATTCCACCAGAAACAGTCTGATTAGTCGTTCATTTGTTTCAGAGTTCCTATGTTCTTGGGGAACACTAGTTTTTGCTTTTTCCTCATTCAATTTTTAGTATGTATTCATGCTGGATAAGGCAAATTGTTAGTGCTTTCTTTGCTGAGAACTCGCTGGCGGAAATATGTACCTGAACTGAAGGGACCCATAAGAAGAGCAGCAGATGTGTTTAAGGAGTTGGACACAGAAAGAAAAATGTGTGTATGTGTGGGGTAATTAATGTCTAAAAGTGAAGACATAGTAACATAAATGCTATGAAATATGCAAACATTTGAGAGGGAGAAGAATTGTTTGTCAGGGAGCAAAGAGGTAAACCTCAGAGGAAAGGGATCAGAATCGAAAAATGCTTACTTAACCAATAGAGTATGAAAAGTTAAAGTGAATTTGCATATCCTCACAAGAGGAAGTAATAAACCCCTTATTTCTCGAGCTTCTTAGAAACGTAGACACTGGAAAAGCATCAGGAACAATCATGAATTGGCAAGAGGATGTGCTAGTTGACCCTTTAGGCCCTTTCCATTTGTAGAGTCTGTGTTTCTTAGCGATAAATCAAGAATGAGTATAGCAGCTAATTGTTGCTGTTGTTTGTTGCTTAAGATCTTAATGAACTGCATTTCTCAATGCCATGACATCAGGGCCAGCTTTTCCTTGAGGCCTTGGAGTTCATTCTGCAAAAGGATGGGAAACTGAACTATTATTAATACTACAAATACCCCATTTTTTCAGATTAGTTGTGCTACTGCTTGGAATGTCTTACAGGCTTTTTAAGCATTTTAATCAAGTTTTCAGGGACTGCAAAAGCAGTGAGATTTGGGGAACCACCAAGAAACCCCCTCAAAATCTCTACCCATGTTGGCCACTCTCCTAAGAGCAGCAACCACTCTCTTGCACAGCAAAAGACCTTCAGCTCTGAGAGTGTAAAACATCCAAAAATTCATGTTCAGCTGTCTGGCAGCTTCTAATATTTATCTAGCGGTCCTGCGAGAAAGTAGCGTACAAAAGAGAAAATGTGTAGAGGTTGCATGCGAGGACAAAAATCCTAAAGCATGTTCTCTGTGCACAGCAAAAGACCTTCAGCTCTGAGAGTGTAAAACATCCAAAAATTCATGTTCAGCTGTCTGGCAACTTCTAATATTTATCTAGTGGTCCTGCGAGAAAGTAGATACTGTACAAAAGAGAAAATGTATAGAGGTTGCATGCGAGGACAAAATCCTAAAGCGTGTTCTCTGTCAAAGTGTTCTGCATATTTGTGTAGCTTCTTCTGGCTACACACACAGTTATAAATGAGGGTCTTTGGCAGTGTGGATTCCCACATGATATACACGCTGTAAATTGTTTTCCCACCCTAAAGATTTTGTGAGTCTTTATAGTAAATGTTAGGTGTGTGGAATACGGGCTATCCATCAAAGCAGCAAACTTTGAAAGCTGTTAAGAATAGCAAGTGTTCATTATTCATGTATTCCTTATCATATATTTGAAATTCATCTGAGCTGCTTTAAGTACATTTAATCTCTGATCTCACTAATCTCATTAATTACTGTGGCACAGGTTATGAAATAATTTAAAAACAGCGTACGTAATGAATTAGTCTGACATTCTTCAATACTGTGTATTATAAGATGGTCACAATTTTTGCTTTCAAGTACCATATGAAATAATTATATGAAATGCCTTAATTCTTTATTAGCAAGGTCTAATTAAAAAAATCCCTTTAAAATTAATTTTTTTAGGAAAACAAAATCTGAATTATTATTTATTTTCATCAGTCATTGTTTAAAAAAAAGGACTATGGGGTGCTTTATTCTTAAGTGCTTAAGTAACTTCAGAAGTAGGTCAGTTTTAACTGGTAAATTGAGATTTTTAAACAATGCAGACACTTCGCACAATAATGTTGTTTTGCATCCTCAAGGTAGTTTTAAAAGAAACATCCAAACCACTTTTAAGAAATTCTGCATTAAAATTTAAAACCCAAATAGCTAATATTTGCAAAAGAATGTATATCTCTTTAGGAAGCTGCAGTTCCGTGAGTCAATCTCCTTTTTTCACAGGCATGTGTCCTCTCTGGCATTCTCTCTCTCTGTTTCTTCCTATGACCCTTTCCCCTCCCTCCTTCCCTCTCTCCCTTTGCGTCTGTGTAGTCTTCTCTGGAACTCCATTGTTTCGCACGGAGTTAATGAAAATAGGGCTGTGGCGGTAGTTTGATCGGTCTGAAAAACAAGCTGTAATTGCTACATCTTGAATTGTGGCAAAAGGTACATCACGTTTGAAGAATGTAACTTATGATGGCTTATTGCTCAATAGATGATTAAAGATCTACTTAGACAATTCTGTTCCTTACGTTTGGGCTGGTTTAGTTCATTTTCAAAGAAACCTGTTCACCTACGGTGGGTGAAACAGAATGAATACGGTATGTTAGAGTGGTAACACACAAGGGAGAAGCTGGATAACAGAGTTTATTTTATTGTGTCTCCCTTTATCAAGATCGACCTTCTCTTGAGATAATCAGTACAAGCTGGAGGAAGAATGAACGGTTTGCGGAGTGACCTTTGAGGAAGCAAGTCACCCGGAAATGACCATAACTTGCCCAGTCAGCTTTCACATTTTTTTCCTTTCCACCTCCCCCCATTCCAGTTTTTGGTAACATTGACTTCCCCAGAACCTTCTGTTCGGGCACTAATCTTTCCTAATGCCTCTCAAACTTGTTATATTACTTTTTGAATAGTGTGTTTAGAAGTTAGAAAGGTAGCTCTGACAAAACGTCATTGAGGTGCCGTAGCGTGAATTAACGCGGTTAATGGAGGTACTCATGACTGACTCATTGACCCAGTACTAGGCTCTTGTGGAATTAATGGATGCCAGGGGATCAACCTTTTGGGAGGAAAAGAAAGAAAGAAAAAGAAATGGCAGCTTTAAAACCTTGAAGTGAATTATATTAGAAAAGTGAAAACGTCTGGGTTGGATTTGATTTCATTGGGAGGCCATAAAATGGTATACCCTTAGCAAAACATATTAAACAGAAACGTCAGATTTGATACAAGTGGTGTACAATTATGATAGTGTTAATAGTGGTCCTCTATCACCCCAAGACATATTTTTAAAGTTTAATTTCTCAGCAGCTTGGATTTGTCACAGGCTTGTAAATTAGAAAATGCATTTGGGGATGTTTTCTTATATAAAGACACAAGGCATATAATACTGTTAACTATACCTTGGGGTTTTAGTATAGCTGTTAAAATAAACTAAAGATCACATTTACAGACAAGAAATGTCTGTTATAATATTCATTTTACCTTTTTTTTACACCCCTCGGTAGCTTTACTGCATCGTTCTTCATCTGGGAAGAGCCAAGCTTCTTGGGCCGTTTGAAAGGTAGCTGGCTATTAAATGATAGAAAGCTAACCTGTCTTATTAGAAGTGTGAATGAAAGGGGAGCAGAGGAGGTTACCAGCTTGTGAAATGTCAGGGACAACTAGACAGAAATTACTGCAAATAGATTTAGATCACTAGAAACCCTATTTTTATTAACTCTTTGAACTCTAGATATTTATTGTGGTAAGAAATTACCCATGACAGGTTATGTAGTCAGAAAGATTTATTTAGAAGCTTTGATATGTTTTGGCAAGAGCAAAGAAACCAATAAAACTTACTGAATTGTATCAGTTAATGCAAAATTATGTATCAGCTGAATGGCATACAATAACAATATGCAGCTAAAATGCTTAGTTGGTCTGTGAATATTTTAAAAATACTGGACTTTTAAAAAATGTTGTTCTTCTGTGTCTTTTTTGTTTGCATTCCCTCATTTTATGCCTGCAAACTGATGTAACTTCTGGGGAAGCTTTTTTTATGTTGTTATTTTTGATGTTTTCCTTCATGTCTTGATTTACACTGGCTGACTCAATGTTTGTAGTGTAGGAAGAAAATATTTTGAGCTTTGTCTTTCATGAACGTTTGTAGCCTGAAACATAAACTTCTCAAAATCATGGTAGCTTCAAACAAACATTCCTTTGCATAGACCTGGCTTTGCATTGACCTTTTACCACTAGTGCCACTGAAAGTGCTATAGGAGTTTTAAAGGATCCACTTATCAACTATTCTGTCAAGTGGAAAGCAGATTTGGAGACAGAAGGTCCTCTGTGTCCCATCCCCTGGTGTAAATAGCATCCCTGAGATACATTTTTCCCTAGCTAATTTCTGAGTCCCCTTGTCCCTATCTTAACGATGACCCTTCTAAAGTATGAAGCTGGTGATTTGTAAGAAGCAAATTATGCTGTGCATAAAAATGAATGAAAAATAGCAGACCTTATCAGAAAAGTATGCAATCTTAATCTCTGATCTAAAGACCACAGAGGTTGATAAAAACATTTATTTTGGCTTCTGTGTGATGAACACGTAACAAAATATAATAAGGCCAAAGTATATATAGGAGTAGATTAAGTTATGCACTGTTTAGAAATAATTCTACTAGTTAATTTGGAGACATTAAAAGAATATTTTACACATCTGTAATTAAAACTTAAACAATGTAGCAATATGGAAGGTAAAATCATTGTCCTTCGTTTGGACTTTTATGAGCTGAAAGGCTGTAAAACTGGTAGGATAATGCTTTCCAAACATGTAATAAACTGTACAAAGGGAAAACAGTAATTTTTTCTCTGTATCTGGGGTGGATTTATAGCTAGGACAAGAGAAAATGGGTTTAGATTGTGTAACAAAAGATTCAGGCAAGGTGTCAGGTAAAAATTCCTCAGATGAAGAATGCTGAAGTCAGGTGATGGAAGGATTGTGGAGTTGCCCCAAATTCTGGGACAACAGGGTAGACAGGTATCTGACAGGAAAGACGGTAGAGCTGAACGTCTTCTGGAACAGAGGAATGGGTAAGGTCCCCTCTCCAAATCTGACCCTGACACAGATATTTGTGGTATCTGTTCCCTGTCCTTATCAGGAAAAGCACCAAAAGAGCTGTCTCTCTTTAGCCATTATCTTTATTAGAATATGAACTGGCACAAAGCCACTTATGAAACCAAGAAAACCCAAACTCTGGCTGAGAAAAAATGTAAATAGGTTTTGAAAATAACTCTAGCTCTTGCAAGTGTTATCCTTTCCTTCCTTCTTGTGTCCATTCTTGCAACTTCCAGTAGCTTCTTGGTTAAAGCAATTCTCTCTGGGCCCCAGTTGTCGTCTTGCTGTCTCCGCTGAGGTTCACTCCTGTCTGCTCCTTCCTTTTCCCAGCAACCTCCCTGACTCCGTCCTTGCTGCCTGCTCTGTCCTTGCTAATCCTTCCTCTCTCTGCTTCTCCCAGCTTGTTCTTCCTCTAGTGATGCATGTTCAGGGGCCCTGGGAAGGGAATATTTGCCTTTCCATCCTCACCTGACGTCTGCCGTTGGTATGAGGTAGAAGAGACAACTACTTCATTTTTTCACAGGAGAATAAACAGTGAACACACAAAACCAAACCTTTCTATCACTCTTCTCTAGATTAATTGTATTTTCTATGCTTCTAAGCAGCTAAATACACATTTTGAAGATTTTTCTAAATGTTAGCGAGTTCATACTTATGGGATGCCACAAGTTTTCATAACGGGTCTGTGTTTTAGTATATATTCATTTCTTCTCTAAAAATGAGAAGGGGATGGATCTATCTGAGCTATTTTTGAGTGTTGTGGTTTCTTAGTCTAGTCAATAGTGGAGACAACAAAATTGCGAGAGGAATATCAAATGCTACCAAAGAAAACAGGATGGTTAGTGCAAAGTATGGGAAATACATAAGTATCTGGGAAAGGTCACATGCGACGTTGTTCGTATCTCAAGAAAAGGTTCAATACATGCTAAATAAGCAAAAAATTCATGCTCAAATAAGCAAAGAAAATTCTAGGCTGCACTAAAAATAACATGGAAGAGAATCTGAGACTATAACACAGTGGGTTTAATAATTCTTTTTAAAAAATATTATGTTTAGTTTTGTTGCTTTGAATGAAAACAAACAAACAAAAACCAAGAGATGTGTAGCTGAAATGGTTAGGGTTCTAGAGAGAGTGTTATTTGAAGAGGATTTAGAAGTTTGGCACTGGTTAGTTTCCAGAGCACAGGAATAAGACAGGTCAAACGAAACATGGACAACGCAATAAATCTTATGAAGTACGTTAATTGCATGCTTTCTATTTGTTCTATTTCTATTTATGTTTTCTGCTGTACCAGACAAGGGAACATTAAATTACACTGAAAGCAAATAGCAACAAAGATAAAATTACTAAATGGAAATACCATTAAAAATATTAAGTGACTTAAATCCCTTTGTTTCAAGTTTCTCCTGAAGTCAGAAGGTTAGTAGCATTCAGTTAAACACTAGATGTGTCTCTGGGTAGCACAAATCTTTCAGATACATTAGATGTAAAAGTTTACAATTAGATCCTAGGACATTTAAAACTGAAGAAGGAAATGTAAGAGTTAATGTATCTTTGATGGAATCAAAAACTTGCTTGCTATTTGACATTACAGGTTAGTACACCACCATGTTGCATAAAAAATGGTAATAATTAAAAACAGCAGTATGTGTTTCAAGGCTTTTATACAAAATAGAAATAAACTTTGCTTATTTTTTCTTTCATAAATTCTGTTTCATTTGAATATTGACTTTTAATTTAATTTTGATGTAGTAATAGTTCATCATTCTGAGGTCCCTGTGAATTTTTCCTTTCTTGAAGGCAGTGCTCTTAGTTTGTCGGTGATTTGTATGTTAGCACATGTCGGGTTGTAGTCAGCTCTTAGTCCCAAGTTAGCAGTAGTTTATTGAGCTCTAGAAAGATTAATGTCTAGTTTTCTCCAGCTGCAAGGATCGTTCATTCTTCCTTCAACATCGTTAGAGAAAACCAAAGGGCTTCCTTGGGAACCTGAGAGTTAGTGAATCCTTTTTAGGGGAAAGGGGGGAACTTTGCTTTTAGAAATACTCTGAGTAAATTAGAGGTATACAATCAAAGTTAAGATTGTCAGTAAAATAATCTTTTTCCTTTGAACCTTATAGGATATTCAGGATTGCTTTTAGTTTGGCTTTACTCTAGCTGCTGGTTTATTATTTACTGCATGTAATATTTTAAATTTTTTTTGGTTTTTTGAAATTACAGCTCATTTCATAAGGAGCTATTGAAGCTCAGACATGTCTCACTTGCTTAGTGTTTTGCACTGGTTAGGTATTGATTGGCATTGCATTTTAGTCTAATCTGAATTCAGACTGTTGTATATTAAAAATTATGTAAAGAAGCAAGCGAATTGCCTTCCTAAACATACTTAAAATTGTAACATAAATATCCTCCTTTTTTTTTTTTAATTAATAAATTTGAAAGGACCATCTAGGTTTTAACTGCTCTATTCTCTGTGGAGTTGCAGATCAGATTTAATTAGATAAATTTGTGTCTGCAGTGATATATTTTTTTCTTATACTTCGCATGTCTGCAGCCTTTAAAAGGACCACAAAGAGACTCAGGTTTCAGGTGCTGTGTCATCAGTTTTGGTCATGTTACACAAATGAATGCTATAACGCTTTTAACAATGTAATTTAGTGAATGTAATCCATACCTGGATATTAGAAAAGAGATAGCGGGCTTTAAAGCTTTTTTGTTATTGCAGTTCAATACTTACTGCTAAAATAATAGACAGCAACAAATGGTGATATTTATAATGTAAAAATGACTTTCTATTTAGCTATCCTGGAAATGGGGGAAAAGTTTCACACCTTAACTTATCTATATTGTACATTAATACACCGCAAATGATCTCTGCTACTCAGTTCTTGATCTTTCACAGTTTAAATGTCATGTATTTGTGTTTCAAGGACATTTGTTGTACTGACATTTTTCTCTTCATGTATTTTTGAGTTTTTCTTACAGCAGAAAAATTCATTCACCTTGAATTCTTTTTTCTTTATATAGGTAATCAAATTGCCACCTTTTCTTATGCAATTAAAGAATATAGAGAAAGTAAAATCAAGACAGTGTTATATCAGCAACTTTTCTCCCTCTTTTAAGTTGTTTAGTTAAATAGTGATTAAAAAATCCAACATATTTATAGTATTGAAGGTTTAGCATGCAGTTTCTTGTCCCTGTTATTCTGAAGAGGTCTCCTTTATGGATATGCACTGCTTTTCCAAAGTTATGCTTTTCATAAAAGCAGATATGGGAAAAATGAAGTTCGAATATTTCATTATGAATACTGTGACTGTAAGTACAAGAAAACAGATGATAAAATTTCTTAAACAAGTACATAGAAACATAAACGAAACCAGGAATGCTTTAATGTGTACTACAACAGCGCCTGATTCTGGCAGCACCATTTAGCATCTCTGTCTAAATATGAAGTCTCATTGTGTGTTTTCTCCTTGCTAGGAGTTAATTCCAGAATTTTACTACCTACCAGAGATGTTTGTCAACAGTAATGGCTATAATCTAGGAATCAGGGAAGATGAAGTTGTTGTGAATGACGTTGATCTCCCACCATGGGCCAAGAAACCTGAAGACTTTGTCCGTATCAACAGGATGGTAAGCTGCACTTTATTTTAGCCTAAGTAAGGAGTTCTGTGTTTTAACAAGCTAACCTAATGCTGTTTTTCATCTCTTTAGAGCTAGATTTATAGAAAGAAAATAAAAAGAGAAGGAGAATTTGCATTCTGTCTTGCTCGACAGAGCCCTTTATTTTACAGTGAATTTTCCTTCCATGTGCCCAAATCATGGACAATGAAATTCAGTTATTTAGTCTCTCATGAGAAAGCATCAGATGGGCATGAGCTGGGCAATACAGGAGAGCCTGAAAAATTTAAGTCTGTTCCTCCTCACTACCTTATACATCAAAAAAATAAAAGGTTATTATAAATGCTAGTACTTGCATGATATAATATTTTCCTTAGTCGACTGAAGCTATGCACTTCCTATTCATCAGAGACGAACTGGAAGTATAGAAATGTGGACATGAGCCAACACTTGCAGTCTCTGAAGAAATTTTGCAAAACAACTGCTCTGGTGTAAAGCACTATGAAGTCTGCAGAATTTAAGCATGAAAAACCTTTATCTAAGCTGTGTACTTTTTGCTTTAATTTGATAGATAATTATTTTATTAATGATAGAGTTAATACATATGTATGTTTCTAGTCATTTTTAGGAAAAACAAGGTATATTCTGATGTTTTGGCCAGCAATATTTCAGTTTATGGTTCTGTTCTGGAAATGGGTCTTCCTTAAAATGCATATTGCTTGTCTTACTTATAAAGCCAGGACTATACTTTCAATAAGCTGCAGTTGCAGAACTATTCAGCTTGTGCATTATTCCCTGTAGTGCTTTTGTGGTAGCATTTTAAGTCTAGCAGTGGTGGTTTTCTTCTAATCAATTTTGCAATTTCATTTCAAGAACTATCTGTTTAAAGAAAATTGTTCTTCGGGAGTTGATAGAAAAAATAGCCATATGAAGTTCAAAGGAACAGAATAATATTATAAAAACAAATCTATTCCTAGATGTATGTGATTTAGAAGCGTTCTCCATTTAGAAGAGTAAATGGTTTGACATATGTACAGCAGTCTCCTAAGGAAGTGATGGCAACCTCATCACTTGAGACATATGAAATGCACTACACAAAGCATGAGAAATGTATTCCAGGGAGTAGTCCTTCGTTGGCAGGAAGAAGCTGAACAACATTTTCCTTCTTTTTCTTGGCTGATTTCTCTTCTAGCTGCATATGTGGTAACATTCCTTCTAAAAACAAATAATTGTCACAGCTGGTGTCAATAAATTCAAGTGCAATTTTACTAGCAAAGAAGGTGGTGGCCTCAAAGGATCATTACACTCTATTAACGTTCTCATGTGTGGGATGGGCAATCCCAGGTACATGTCTCTGGAGTGCCCATGTCGCTGCACAGAGCCCTTTTTTGGATTGTGGTTGTGGCTAAACCTGAGCTGGGCCCAGGAGCAAGCACACTGAAGTGGACCAAGAGGTTTCGTCTTGACATCTGTAAGAACAGAAGTGTGATACCTTAGTGAAAAAGGATAAACGAACTGCCACCTATTGGGGAATAGAGTGAGAGATGCATATTAATGACTCCCCTTGGGAAATTTTATAAAGAATGTCCCTTCTTGTATCCTAAGTAGTGTTTTCTCCACCTTTCCTTTCCACAAAGATGGAATGATGAACAGGAGGATAAAAGGGACTATGTGATAAGAAATCACTTGAAGAAAAGCTTTATCTTTAGTTTATTTGATTTCTCTCATGCAATTTCTACTTTTTAGAAAATAGCATAGGAGCTCTCTACAGAAAAGTTCTGTGCTGTTGAAGAAAACAGCTGCTTGCATGAACTTAGAGTATAGCATTTATACCCCTTCAGGACTATACTTTCAAGAAAGGCTGACAGTTAAAAACTGGAAATACCTTTTAAATATTAAGCTGTAATAACACTGATGACTGATTCCATACATGTGTAAGTATGCTCAGACTGCCAGAAGACACGCAAACTGATGTTAAAATTAGAGTAGTGTTAGAATTACAGGCTTCAGCTGATTGAGTACTTTGCAGATTTCTAAAATCAGAAATGATCTCACTTATGTATCATACTCTTCCTATACTGTCTTCCACCCCTGTCCCCACAGATGTGAGCATCATGCCGTTATTATACAGTTTTACCTGGAGGCAGTTTCTGCATAGCCTTTATTCATCCCAGCATCTACTTTTAGCAAGAGCATGATCAGCAGTTAAAATTCAGTTCGCCGCAGATACATGTGAGCAGTCTGATGAAGTTCACAAATGATAATAAAGTTGTGAACTGACTAGAAAACAGGAGAAAGAGGCATAGATTTATTTGAATTAGATGCAGAAAATACACTGAAAATCACCTCGGGAGGAAAGAATAAAGATATTCAATAGGAAGCAGAAGTCTGGAAACAAAAATAGTACCAAAAATAGAGCAGTAGCGAGGGAAGGGTGACAATGAGCGGCAATTAGATTAGATAAAACTCTGCAATTCTATATTCACCAGAAATAAGTGTATTTTGATACCATCTATGGAGAATCATTGCATCAGAGAGGATGTAAACAGTTGTACCTGTCTATGGTCCTTTTGAGACTGCACCTGGAATATTGGATTCACTTCTGGGCAACTAGATGACAGAAGGAGTATTCACATTTGGATGGAGTTCAGAGGATAGGAACAAAGTGAATAACTTTGGGATGCTTAAAGAGCATGATACATGCATAGTTTTTTATAAAGCTTATTATGAAATAGCAAGTAGCTAGAGAAGGATAATCCCTTTCATAAAAATGCAGATAGTACATGTAGTAAGAAGTAATGGAATTACATTTTGAAAGTGTAATAATTTGAATGTGTAATAATTTTTCAGAAAAACTTCCTCACGGAGGGTTTTATTAGTACATACAGCAAACTGCCAGTACTCACTTTTTGGTCACTAGAACTAGACTGGTCAAAGTAAAGAACAAATATAAAGGGATTGGAAAGTTTGACATTCCCCACCTAATGTCTGATTCCATGTTTTGAACTGGCCAGCGGATGCATTACTCAGGTCATCCCCAGGCCAAGCTTTGGCTGTTATACAAGAATCTATCTTAAGAAAAAAAAAAATAGCCTGGGTGTGGTGCTGACGTGTAAAACACAGCAAGCTTGTGCAAGCCTGGAATTTCTACAGCAATTTAGCAAAGCAAGTAGAGAACATGTTTACAGGAAAGCCACAGAAAATTGAGGAATATTTCAAGTAAGTGTTATCCTGATCCCTTGTCTAATGAAATCAGCAGGAGTCATTTCATTTCAGTGGAAAGGATCCTATGTGATACTGCATAACATACAGTGGGGTCTTGTTTTTCTCTAGCTGACAATATTTTCTTCTGTTCATACACCTTTTTTGCTTGCTGCAGGCATATGTAATGTGTAATTTTATGTGGGAGTAAATACAAATCCTTATATACAGCCTACTTGCACATTTATGAATGTAAACATTTTCTGTAAATAACAGCAAAAATTTCAGCATTTCATCCTGAGACTTTCCAAAGCAAGTAGAGTACAGACTAGAAAACATCACAGAGGCACAGTGACATAAATCAATGTAATTTAACCAATTGGTTAACAAGCTTTGCTAAAATTCTGTGCAAATTAATAAATGGTAGTCAAGATTTTGGTGTTGTTTTATTTGATTGTTCAAGTGGGTGTTTTACACTTTTAACTAAGCACAGAAATGGCAGTGGAAATGATTTTTCCATCAAAAGAGATTCCTTTAAACTTGTGAAAATTAGACTTATTATAAAGACTGGAAAAGACATTCAGTCAAGTTTCTTTTAAGACCTATTACAGTAGTTTCTAAAGCACTCAGTGTATCCATCAGGGATTGTTGTAGCAGTTTTATTTATCCATACAAAGCTAGACTGATTACTACGGAGTTACTCATGAAACATTAATAAAGCACTATGTTCAATGCTAACATGATTATGGTCTGACCTCGGCGATGGCACAAAGGACAGAGGCAGAAAGTGTCCCTGATAACATTACCCTAATGCTGGGCTCATCAATCATAATCTCCCAGTTTACCAGGAAAAAAACCCTCACGCATAAAACCTTCCACAGATGTGCATCTGTAGTCCTACTCAGCCTCTCAGTCCCCACAGACTTAGAGCAGTCCTGAGAGCCAGAAATAGAACAGATTCAGTCAGTAAGTCAAGCATGTTAAATCAAGGCAGAGAACACCACTGTGAAACACTGAAGCAGAGCTTTTATAATAAGCGTTCTTTAGTTTTGAAACAAAAGATGCAAGATTGTGTAATTCAAAGTTAATTATAATGATATTTTCATTATGGCTTATGCACATATTAAATTACAAATTACAGTGTTGAGTAAAATGCATTCACTATGAATTATATTTTTAAGAGACTAAACGTTGTCCTGTTTTTATTATACATATTTTGTTCCTATTACATAACTGTTACTAAGATTGAATTTTCTTTCTGTCTTTGAAATGATTTATTTGTGCACTTTGCTGCCAATTCCATTTTTGTGCAGTTCCCTGGCTATTCAGAAGCATGCATAGTATTTCATAATTAAAAAGCTTCTTGAATAGTCATTAGAAACATCTATTATGAAATCTCTGTGCTATGAGGATCTGGAAGATTTATCTTTTGTCCTCACCATTCAGCAGCAGTTGACGTTGCTTTTAACCAGATAAGCAGTAGATAAGATTTGATGTTACTTCCTCAGTAGTAGCTTTGATTTTATTTTGTGTATTGCCGAGGTTTCTTCTCAATGCAATTAAAACTCATTCAGCTAACAGGGTTTTCAATCTAATTTGAAAATGACAGTGATTTTTTCTTTTCAAACTTTCTATATCGCTGAAGAATCTTATTTACCTCTTGAAGACACTTACATAAAGGATCAATTTCAGCGCAGACATCCCTGAATGACCCAAATCTGTAGAATGCACTTCTGTGTCACTTTTATTAAAATATCGCTTTGTTTAAACGAACATGACTAATTTATGATATCATTATTGCCTGTTTAATTTTATGACAAGAGTCAAAGATTTTTACTCCCATAGTCAGTACATCAAATGGTAAATGAGTTAGAGAAACATTAGGGAGAGAGAATCTGTGTATTCAATGGCTGCAGAGGAGCAGGGATGTAAGGGGAGAGAAGAAAAACCCAGCTCACAGTCGATGGACTGTCATTGGGCAGATCTACAAAACCGAGATGTCTCTGAGCAGTTTTGAGAAAAGATTTTTAGATATACTGAATATAAGTTAATAGCAAGATACTGTGGTAGGAGTTCTTGGAGAGACAGACAGAATAAAGCTATGGAGGGGAAAACAAGGCAGGAACTGCAGAAAGAGGAGGGGCAGGTGCAGCTGTGGTCCAGACCAGGGGCAGCATCAGAGCTTCCCTCTTCTCTGGTGACACAAAATACCTAGGTAACTCAAAACGGTGTGTTAGAAAGAGGTAAGAAGAACAGATTTTATAAATCCAGAGCTCCTGGTGCTTTACACAGCACGTAGTGTGCGTTAAAATAAAAACCAATGCCTCCTACTGGAGTCTCTGTGAAAAATAATTTGATCAAATTAGGCTGAGCGGAGAGGGGAGTGTGTGGCGTTCATACTGCACAAAGGTCTGAGAAGAACTAGAGTGGTTGACCCCACTGAGCAGTAACTTCTCTTATATTGGCTTTATTAATTTATACATACACATAAACTTACTAATACGTATTTATATTTTACAATAGCTACAGGTCAGATTTTCAGCCTGTGGAACTTGTGTGCGTACACTTGCCTGCAAACACAAAAACCACAGTACTTTTACTTCAAAATACATACACACTAGACGTATAATAATGCTTGCGATTTACCTATTAGCAAGAAAGTTCACTCCACTGAAAACGGTAACATGAGAGACTCCTTCCTCAAAACAAAACCCATGAAAAAATACTGACTGGAATGCTGCTGTTTGAAAATGACGGCCTGCTAACCGTGGTTCAAACAAGTTCCGTTTGAGACTACCTGAATAAGACTCTGCTTTCTGAACATCTTAATTATAATAGGAAACAAGCTGGATATTAGCTCGTTTCTGTTTAACAGTAAGAGTCTTTAAAAATCATAAATGATATTCTATAATTAGAGAAGTAATAAGTATTACTGCTTTTCCACGGGGGGGAGGAAAAAAAGTTTCCTTATATTTCACATTGAAAATATGTTCAGAAAAGTAAAGACCCCAAATGCTTTAAAGCCAAAATATTAATGAAAAATGCTGTTCTTTAGGTCCATCATCAGCCTGTTTTAGGGATATTACTGTTATCTTTTTCTGCATGTTGTTCCTACTGTACCTACAAATTATTTTTTACGCAGAAAATTCTCTCACCCTATTCCCTACTGAGCATTGCATATTCTTGAGAAACCAAACGATGTACTGTTGACAGTGAACAGCTCATAAATTTTCAGGAGGCACTTACATGGAGGGGAAGCAGCCTGTGCATTAGAGCAAATTAGGGAGAGGATTCTGCAAGTGTCGCATGGGTAGCGTTGCAGAAGTACTTGGGAGAAACACCAGCAAAGCAGGTCAGACCTGACATCAGAAGCTTTCTCCTGACTAAAACGGATCCAGGTTATAAAGCACCGATCAGGAGCCTTGTCCCCACCGAGGACCAGGTAGGACTTTGCAGCCTTTTGGTGGCCCATTCTTGAATGCATCCTACCTGTTGTTTGTGCTGAGTGCCGTAGCCCACAGGACACCCTGATGGGGAGGATGTGAAGACCGCACAGCACCCATCGTAGCCCACGGCTGGAGGCTGTGTGGTGCCAAGGCCCATGCAGAGCCACTCTCCTTCACAGCTCTGGCTTCTCTCTCCACCTTCTACTCTGGTCTCTGACCCAAATCCCCCACCACCCTGGTCTTCCACCACACAGTGCCTGGCAGGCACAGTGCTGTTAATCCCCTTGCTACTACCGACATCCTCAGCCTTCCTGACAGCAGTTCTTCTGACTTCCAATTTTGTGTGGAGTTCTGAAATTTATAGTTCAAATTAATTAAATTAACTCCTTACAACTTTGGGCAAAGTTTCCCCAAGAAACTAAGGTTCTTCCCCAAGGAACTAAGGACTCCAAGGTCTTTAAAGAACCATTAGATCTATAAACTTAGTACAATAAATCTGCTTAAAGAATTGGAGATGAAGACATGCCATGCTGCTGTTAAAATGTAGCTCATTTATTTAATAAGTTATTAAAGAACCCTTCATCCATGTGGAACAGAAGTTCTCCAAACCTGCCAGGGTCAGTAAGACCTTCTCTGGAATGACAAGCTGCTGAGTAAGGGCTGGTCATGCAAGTAAAAACTGCCTGAGGGAAACATAACACAGGCATTCAGCTCTCCTAACTCTCCTAACTTTGAAGGTCAAAGAAAGTGTAGCCCCCGTGATGAGTAAGACTGGCAGACTTGTTACAACGGGTGAGGAGAAGGCTGAGGTACTCAACTTTTTTGCCTCAGTCTTCACTGCCAGCCTCTCTTCCCACACCTCTGGAGTGGATGGGACTGCAAGGCAGGGACTGGGGAAGCAAAGTTCAAACATGGGGTTCATGACCACCTGAGGAGCCTGAACATACACAAGTCTATGGGATCTGACGAGATTCATCCCACAGTCCTGAGGGAATTGGCTGATGTAGTTGCTAAGCCACTCTCCATGGCATTTGTCATGGCAGTCAGGTGAAGTCCCTGGTGACTGGAAAAAGGGAAACATTGCCCCTATTTTTAAAAAGGATAGAAAGGAGGACCCTGGGAGCTATCAACCTGTCAGCCTCACCTCTGTGCCTGGGAAGATCACGGAACAGATCCTCCCAGAAGCTGTGCTAAGGCACATGGAGGACAGGGAGGTGATTCAGGACAGCCAGCATGGCTTCACCAAGGGCAAGTCCTGCCTGACCAACCTAGTGGCCTTCTGTGATGGAGTGACTGCATCAGTGGACAACGGAAGATCTGTGGATGCCATCTATCCGGACTTCTGTAAGGCCTTTGACACTGTCCCCCACAAGATCATTCTCTCTGAACTGGAGAGATATGGATTTGATGGGTGGACTGTTTGGTGGATGAGGAATTGGTTGGATGGTCGCATCCAGAGAGTGGTGGTCAATGGCTCAATGTCCAAATGGAGGCCAGTGATGAGTGATGTTCTTTGGGGGTTGGTACTAGGACCAGTGCTATTTAACATCTTTGTCAGCAATATGGACAGGTCAAGGGAGGGGATTCTGCTCCTCTGCTCTTCTCTGGTGAGACCCCCCCTGCAGTACTGCCTTGAATTCTGGGGCCCCCAACACAAGAAGGACATGGACCTGTTGGAGCAAGTACAGAGAAGGCCATGAAGATGATCCGAGGGCTGGAGCACCTCTCCTATGGCTGAGAGAGTTGGGGTTGTTCAGCCTCGAGAAGAGAAGGCTCCGGGGAGACCTTAGAGCAGCCTTCCAGTGCCTAAAGGGGGCTTATAGAAAGATGGGGACAAACTTTTTAGCAGGTTCTGTTGCAGTAGAACAAGGGATAATGATTTAAAACTAAAAGAGGGTAGATTTAGACTAGATATAGGGAAGAAATTTTTTACAAGGAGGGTGGTGAGGCACTGGAACAGGTTGCCCAGAGCGGTGGTAGGTGTCCCATCCCTGGAAGCATTTGAGATCAGGTTGCATGGGGCTCTGAGCAACCTGATCGAATTGAAGGTGTCCCTGCTTATTGCAGGGATGTTGGGCTAGATGACCCTGAAAGGTCCCTTCCAACCTGTACCATCCTATGGTTCTATGATTCTAACACCAAGGAGAGGGTGTTAGAGGAGCTAACAGGTGAAATATGCACATTTGACCCAAACATTTTTTTTTTTTTTAAAAAATTTATTGTCCCACCTTTAAATAGTTAAAGTTTTGCTGTTTTCCTGAAATGCTCTCTGTATTCTAGAAATAACAATGCTATTTTTGACCAAAGCAAATGCCTAACAATTTTTTTTCTCAATTTCTTTTTAATAAATTAATAATAGATACAGATGCAAAAGAAACTTATAAATATGTAGAGCGTGGAGGAGGAAGAGAACAGTTAGGCTGCTTGCTGTAAGTTGGTCGGAGATAGATGCTGGAAAGACAACAGGCTTTAAATTCTAAGTTTTATTACATACAAAGCAACATTAAAAATTGAGCATTTAAAAGTTAAGAAATGCTTTATTTATGGTTGCCGTGGCATACTTAATTTTATCCTTGCATGCTAACATCCTGCATGCTAAATGAGGTAAAGGTCCTATGGAGAGGATTATATGGAATGATGTAGTTGCTGACTATGTCATGTTGCACGCACACTATACAATATAATTAAGGATCTGACATTTCTTAATTATTTATTGGGAGACATGCATTGAAACCAAATAGTATTCATTTAATAGTATTTGGTGTTAAGTAGTATTAATGCTATTTAAATAATATTACTCACAATTTGCATATGATGACCTCTGATTTTGAAAAGGAAACAATGAATTTTTATATGGTTCTGTGCAACATTTCTTTATAGCTTCTTAAGGTATGCTGAAATTAAGCCCTTGAAAACTGAGCTACGTCAGCTATTAAGCCTGAGCCTTCCCATCCATTTTCCTCAGAAATGACAATCACTGGTTTCAACCACCAGAGCACAGAGAGTTCCTCTTCCATGTAGAGCATTAGAAGGAGAATGTCTGAGGAACGATTGCGTGATTACCCAAGGGACGAGACCCACGTGGCTTGCCCTGTCTGCGGCGATTCCCGTGCGTGGGGTGGTGGGCAGGGGGCTGCTGCCGGTGCACAATGCTTTGCATGGCACAACAATGTCCGATTATTATTTCTGAAGCAGCCTTCTTTTGATGTAAATGAATAAAATGAAACCATATTTTTTCCAAAGTCTATCCCCCTGTAAAATCTGAATTTTCCTGGGGCAGACATGAAACTCTGTCCTAGCTGGAAAGTGTTTGTGCTGAGTAGTGGTGCTGTGCTGGAAACAATGGAGGAATTACGATTTCTCAGGGGAAGAAAAAAAAAAAAAGCCACAATCTTTGAGAATGAAAAGTATTAGATAATGTAATATAGAGGGTTGCTGCCAGCTCTGCCTGTATGCAGTGAGTAGTAGTAAGCCTGACATAGACGTTTACATAATAAATTGTATTAAGGCTGGCATTTTATTTTTCAGAGCAAGCCAGGCTCTATTCAGTGGTGCCCAGTGACAGGACCAGAGGCAATGGGCACGAACTGAAACACAGGAGGTTCCCTCTGGACATCAGGAAAACCTTTTTTACTGTGCAGGTGACCGGGCCCTGGCACAGGTTACCCAGAGAGGTGGTGGAGTCTCCATCCTTGGAGATATTAAAAAAACCATCTGGGTACCGTCCTGATCAGCCTGCTCTGGGTGGCCCTGCTTGAGCAGAGGGCTTGGACCAGGTTATTTCCAGAGGTCCCTTCCAAACTCAGCCATTCTATGATTCTGTAATTTTTTTTTTTTTTCCTAGCAAACTAATTAGAAGTTAGTTCCTAGATCTGAGAACAGAAGTGCACTTACTGTGATCAAAGGGAACTAGGTATATGGCTGTCTACAAAATCAGGACTGTGATGGACTTTGAGCAAGGACATATATAAAGTCTTGGTCAATGAACCATGAATCTTTATTTTAATACCAGTTCCTGTTTATCACAGTTCTCTGAAGGTAGCATTAAGAAAGAAGGAACGAGTGTGCCAGGATGCCATCTTATATATATGATGAGCCTTTATAGAATGATTGGTGTATCCAGGTACAGGCTCATGGGAAACTAAGACAGGTAGTCTGGTAGAAGGGTAAGGAAAAACTGTGTAATCCCTTCAGCTTTCAAAACTTCCACTTCAGGCAATGATAACTACTAAGGATACCAGTCATGTCTGATAGAGGCACATTGGTTGGATCAGGCTCAACGGTAATACTATCATCATTTCCCTCATCTGCCATTTATTTCTTTCCATATGCTGAGCAAGGAATAGCAATCCCTGAAACTGTTTTTAAACTAGCTAGTCACAGCCTGTGTTTTCTCTGGTCAACCAACCTAATGTCAAAAGTGAGTGTGAAAAATACTTTTCTCCTTTGAGAAATCAGTCACAGTTCACACATGGAGTTCAGAACCTCATTTTGCCGATACAGCTTTTTAATCCTCAAGTTTCCATTTTAGATTTAAAACTAATTAGAACTAGTTGGAAAATGAGGTGGAAGACTGGGTTTTTGAAATTGTTTTCCCATTTTCATCAGTTTTTCGTGACAAATTACCTAACTTATTTGACAAGCCCAAAAAATAATAATTAAAACCCTTGCAGCTAGGATAAACCCAGTAGCTGAGAAGAAAATTAGCATAATATAAAGCTGAAGGAGAGAAGAATATCTTTTTAGTGTTTCTCTCAATATAATTAGTTCTATTTTTTAATGTTTGAAGGATTTCAAATGTATCAAATAAGCCTGAACAGGAAATGTAATGATACCCAGTATGTTTCCTCAGTTAATAGGAAAAGGTAGGACATAATTTAAGCATGAAATTGCAAGATGGAATTTACTTCCTAACCCTGAATTTTACTTGCAGGCCCTGGAAAGCGAGTTTGTATCATGTCAACTTCATCAGTGGATTGACCTTATATTTGGCTACAAGCAACGAGGACCAGAAGCAGTGCGTGCACTCAACGTTTTCCACTACCTAACATATGAAGGCTCTGTGAACCTGGACAGTATCACTGATCCTGTCCTCAGGGAGGTAGGTGTTTGCTGCCATTTTGTTCTAAAAAATGCAGTCATCTCACAAGAAATGGTACTTTTTTCTGTCTCTCACTGCTGGAGAAAATCGTGGTGTGTGACTTGAATCAGAACTTAGGCCCTAGGTGACTTCAGAAGCAAATATTAATAAACTAGCAATAAAACAGATCTCCTAAAGTATTTTATTTGCTTGAAGTTACTAATATATTTAATGGTCAGCTATGATATGGGAAATTATAATGTAATGTATATTATGTAATATATATTCTGCTACTTTTTATAATTTACTTTATGAAGTTCACTTGGTAGAACTGAAAACTGGAAGAAAAAACTGCATCATAGTCATAGGGGAGAAAATCTAACCTTTTCAGTTAGATAATGTTGGTAAGCATATGTATCTGAAAAAGAACATATTTGCTAGAGTGACAGTAGCAATTATTCAGATTACTTTTGTGTTAATCATGTAAAGTATAATCAAACTGTTACCAAAATAGAAAATATTTGTTATTTGTTGTGCATACACATATTTATGCTTGTATATATGTATGCATGAAATATATATACATGTGCATATATACAAGTGAGCGTTTTGAATTTAACAGTAAATTTAAAAAAAAATTGTACTAGCTATGCTGATACAGGTTTGCTTCCAGTAACTGTATTTGTTTTTCATAAGACTGTTAATTTGAATGATCACTTTCTAATATCATCCATTCATTGGCTAAAACAATTGAAATTTGGTGAAAAGTGTAAAGAAGCAACAGCTGCTAGATGAGTACCGCTGTGATGAAGCTGTACACACAATCTTCCATTCCCCCAGATAGCTGCCATCTGCTGTATGCAAAACAGTAATAATTTATACATTGCCAGGCGATGGGTTTTTGTTTGTTTGTTTGTTTGTTTTCCAATCTTGGAGACAGAAATCTACAGATTTCTGAAAGAAATAGATTCTAGAAAGCATTGGTATTCAGCGAAATATTGGGTTTTGGCATGTTGGTTTTTAGGAGTGCATTGCTGCATCTTGTTACATTTGGTGCTTTTTGAGGAACAGAACTAAAACAGACATTTAGACCCCTAGCTTCTTAGAGCAGAATTTTCGCACCATGCACTGCAAAGCTTATGTTTTGTAAACAGTATTTGCTTAGTTTTAAGAATGGCCAGAACTGCTTTGATCCCACTGCCTCAAATATTTAATGTTAACATCTACATAATGGTTTTCTGGATTTAAAACTTGGAGCACGAGAAGAATCAGTAAGGTACAAAACCTGAGATATGAAGGAGCAATGCTTTTTAAAGTATAAAACAGGTGTCAAGCACCATGAATACAAGGGATTTGCATGGCTTAAGGTCCTGATTTGCATGGGCAAACTCCTATGTCTTGTCTTTAAGGGTCTACTCCCACAGGGCAGCTTGTAGGATTGAGGTCTATCTGTCTGTCTGCGCACCTTATTTAACATCTTATGACATGATGAGACTCTCAGCTCTCCTGTGGCTCTACTTACACGCATAACTTGTCATCAGAAATTTCAAGGAATTCATGGAGATGTTTTTGTTCACTCACTTCTACATGTAACCCATGCCCTGTCAGTCAATAGCATTTAAACCTCTTCTTGGGCTATTTACACCATGTAAACTTCTAAACCCACAACTTTATCTTCATTTCCACAGGTTAGATTAGTAAATAAAAATCATTGTTAGCAATGAGAAGGCAACATGTCTAGGAAAAATGAATCCTTCATATTATTGTTGTATATAGATACATAAAGTTGTATGCAGACATTTAAAAACAGTATGCTTTCTCCTCCAAGAGATCTCAGACACTGGTGATCTGTGGTTTGTCATAAAAAGGTTAAAAAATACATTTTTTTTTCATTTTTAATCAAAAATTACAATACATGTGTAAATACTGACAGATTTAGAGCTGCCTTCTGTTTCCCTGAGCTCTGTTTATGAAACTAGCAGACATCCTCTGGCCAGTAATAAAACATTTGATGTCTTGATGATCTAGTAGATCAGGTATCTGGATGTCGTGTTTCTGTTAGAAGTATATATTTTCATTGTACATTGTTTTGTTGGCTTTTTTTTTTTTTAAACTTTATTCTGGCTTTTACTAAATATTCCAGAAAATAAATTAAAAGGAAAAAGATCTTTTAAAAGCCTCTGAAGGTCACTTATAAATACAGAAATGTAAGGATAGGAACACTAGCACCTTTAAAAATAGTGATAACAATTGTTAGGTTGTTTTACGGTGGCAGGTGGTGGTGTCTGGCATCTTAACTTAGCAACACTGCATTTTAAAATTAACTGAGCTTTGCAGTTATCCACGAAAATACATCTCTCAGTATCCAAATTCTCTTGATGTTTATTTTCTAAATAAACGGAAAAGTTTTTGTTTTGTCACACAGAAGACAGTGAATGTTCTCAATGAATGGCTGTAAAATAAGGCAATCAATACAACCTTCTTGGCAGCGGCCGTTATCGGACCAATGGGCTCAAATATGGCAGTAACCTCCTCAAACGGTGGCTGTAACTGATTTCATATTGAGCTGAGCCCCAGCAGAACCTGTCCAGTGAAATAACGCTCCAAATAAAAAAAACCCTCCGATTTAGGTCTGAGCTGATTGAAAGACATCATTTAAAGAGGCAGATCCCTGTGACCTGTTCATGCTGTACCTTGGCCCTTTCATTTTCACCTTTCGCTTGAGAACCTCGCTTAACCACTGTGGGATATGTTGTTCTCAGCTTTCTGTGAAAAATGGTAAAGGAGTCACTTGAGTAGCCCTCTAGCTGGAGCAAAAACATATTCAATGGTGGGATAACTCATCCCTGCCATTCCTTACTTCTTTCTCACATGCATGGGGGAGCCCACTAAGAACTCTCCAATGTTTAACACTGGACAAGTGGCCGTCCTGTGCTTTTGTTCTGTTTGGACCTATTCAGTAGAAGACTCTCCATCTGGCTCGCTTCTTCATTTTCTATTTGGCAAACTCATAATGGGTGAAATGGGAATGCTGGGGTAACCTTAAGTTTTAGATTACTGAAGTCTTTGAAATTACATATGTCTACCCCCGTAATAACTCTTTGGCAATTTAAGATCTGCACTGGATCGGTAAAATATACTGATTTCATTTAAACATACTGATTTTGATTTTTCAAGCAATTTTGTAGTTTTATGACACCAGAAAAAATACTTGACCACTATAATTTATTTCAACTAGTGATGAGGGCAACGTGAAAGTCCTGACTTAAATGCTCCACAGAAAGTATAAAATTGAATTTTGTTGTTTAGATCTTTTATGATTAGAAATTGGGAAATTCTCCAGTTCTATCAGTTCTAATGGGCTCTCTTATTCTGCTGATTGCAAAATAGTTTTCATTTTGTAATAAGGAGGGGAAAAATTGTGTAACAAAATAAACGTTTTTCAGGCCCCAAATTATTCTTATTTTTTTTATTGCAACCTTTTGTATTCTATTTGTAAATTTTTCCTTTTTTAAACTAAAAGCAGTGAGGTGAAAGCTGAAACTTGAAGTACAGCTTAAGGATATTGATTCATTCTTACTTGACAGGTGAAATCATGGTTGCAGCACTAACCACAGCAATTACAGCATTAAAATGTCAAGAAATTAGAGGTCAGAATAACAGATAATTTTCTTCCTTTTGTCAGATTAAAAATTGACATTCTTTGACAGCAGAGGATCTCTGGCTGAGAAAATTATGACAGCTTAACTCATCTTGTACTTGTAAAGCAGTAATTGATAATGAACTTTACCGTGACAGTCTTCTCCTGTGGAGAAACATGACAGAACATCCCTGGTACAAAGCCTGTATCTCTTTTTAATATGTAAACAGTAGTTATATTGGACATTAGATGTTATTTGGAATTGTCTTTACTGTTAGTTTACATCATAATCGAAATCCTTTCCACTGGACAGGTTTGGCTGACATCAGGGAGTTGATGCTGAGAATGCTAATGTATGAAGAACAGTATCGGAAATGTGGTTTATTTATGGTGCTTTGATGTTATTGGTTTGCTTCTTCAGGAAAACAGAGTTCCTCCTCTGGTTTCTCCCAGAATGTCTATAGATTTTAGAAGCCTCATTTTTCCCTGGAAATCTGACACTCAAAAATCAAGAGAGTTGTGTTTTTTTCAAGTTAGGAACTTGTTTCTTGATGCGCGAAGTGTTGTGGCTGAAAGGGAGCGGCACGGTTATACTGGTCACTAGAACGTGCAACAGAAGAGCTAAAATTATTTTCGGTATTACCTTGTAGATTAAACACGAATTAATTAAGTGGGCAGTTAGTGCGTAATAGATGAATCGCGTGTAGTACTGAAAGCACATCTAGTGCGCAGAAAAGTACTATTTTAGATTTTCTATTATTTGTTTAAAGTCATAGCCAGATCTCTATTTACCTTTTTTTTTTTTTGAGATGTTCAGCTTGTTTTTGATTAGAAATGGTTTGAAAAATCAAGTGAAACGTTATGTTACACAGCCATTGCTTTGCGCTAGACTTTAGGCTAACTTTGCGTCAAACTTGGGTTCTACATGAGTTGCAAATACAGCGTAGCAGTGCCGTACAGTGACTTCCCTGCGACTGCGGCATCTTCGCCAAACACTTAACGTCCCTTCAACCCGACAGGAATTGCAAGTGCGTAGGAAAGCAAGGCGATGTGAAGCTGCTGGGCTCAGATATTTGTTCTGAGCAGCCACCTGTCAAAATACCTGAGCATACTCGCAACTCACACAGCAAATTGAAAAATGATTAAAATCACTAGTGTTTGACAGGCAGTTGCTGCGCCCGTAAACTAATCCTAGTAGGACTGTTTTGCTGGCAGCTAACAGAGCATATGGCCTATGCAATATTTATTTCTTTGGTGGTGACTTGATATTTAGCATATTTAAATAATTTGAAAAGTCATAATGATGCAGTAGTCTTGCAGTGCTTTTCAGTTACCCTCATTTCTGGGTTTTATTTTTCCCCTTATATTTTCTTCTGTTATCTCTTTCTTTGATCTGACAGGAATAACAAAGCATCCCTCTGGATCTGCTATAGTGAAATATGCCCACAGGAAGCAAAGTAGATCACATCAGTTTTCACTATTTTTTTTTCCCCCTCCTTTCCCCCACCCCCCCTTGCTGAAACACTCTTTGCTACTACAGAGGGCTGACATGATAGGGCTGTCAAGACTCAGCAAGATAGATATATCTTTAACAAAGGGAGCTGGAATTCTAGCCTTTCCCTCGTGGCTCAACCCAGCAAATTTATGAGGAAAAAATTAACACGCTATTCTAATAGCAGTATATAACAGCTTTCAAGGTAACGCCAGCCCTTGCAACCATGTCCTTGTTTTTGCTTTCACTTGGAGTTATTCTTATTTATTCAGATTTAATTTTTAACTTGTTAGATCTTTTTTTTTTTTTTTCTGGGCGCTGTTTCTTTGATGTGACAAGAATATCAAAACCACCCCTATGGATCTGCTTGATTGAATCGTACCCACAGCACTGGCCACTTACATGTTCAGTTGTGCTTAATTGCCTCCATACAAGGGATGGTCTTCGCTTCCTTTCGAGGAGCAGTCCTGCTTAGGCATGAGTACGGATAGTGGTGAAACAAGTAGGAAGCCACAAGTAGTATCAATATCCACTTTTTTCAGAGTTAATTGAAGGAATCTGTATAGCAAGAACAGTTATTCAAGTAAAAACTGTCATCAAAGCAGAAATTATTTTCTTATAAGCTAAGGGCTCTGTTCTCCTCTAAGAAATGTGTACTTGCGTCCTGTTGATTTTTGTTGAGAAGTCTCCATCTCCTTCACTCTCAAATACTGTGTTTCCCAGACATACAAAACAGGGTATTTTTTTCTGAATTTATACTGGTTTGGGGAAAACCACTTTGAGGATTTTATAGTGTTTTTGGCCTGTGAGTCTGTTTTGTATGCATTAAGAGGTTATCAACAGAAAACTAATGGATTTTTATGTTTCACTCTGGGAGCATCCATGGACATAATAATTGTTATGTCTTGCCTGTGAGTTTCAGAGCTCAGTATCCTCTTTTGTAAATGGGAAAGGAAGAGTTTTTACTTGCTGTCACTTTGTTATGGTAGCTCTCTGTAGATCAAGAAGAAAAACACAGGGATTTTTTGAGGGTAAGCTATTTATTTCTGTAGGTAAAGGTTCCTACAGAAGACCCTTAATACAGGAGGAGACACCTTAAATCAGAATATTCAATAAGGAATTCGTGTAAATTGCATGAGGTCAGTTGCCACAGAGTAATTGCCCAATGTATAGGTTTTTATTTTGAAATTAATGTGTGCTCTTTTATTTGTTTCTCATTCAGGGGAAAGGGCTTTCAGAAGGTGTTTAATGCAAAAGAGCTGAAACATTTTAACTATGCATCCAATTTTACTATGAAATAACTTTTTGGGAGCACTTACCCTAAGTAACACAAGCCATTTATGACAAGGATTCAGAAATCGTAATAAGATTCCAAATTTAAAACATCCTTCTACCATCACTTAAAACAATTATCTACAGTTAGAGTAATGATTGATCATGATATCTCCAGTTAATTAATGTATTAGGGATGATCAGGTAGGCAGTATTTTAGTGAATCTGTGCTGACCTGAGTTCATGACAATTCCTGGATTGTGCTGTTACTTGTTCATGGGAATTCAGAATCTTTTCATAGTCAAGAAAATACCTGGTTCCTGGAAGTAAAACAAATTGTGGCATACAGGTGTTTGTTTGGTCCAAAATGGCATATTAGAAGGTTTGGGATTTGTTTGTTATTCGTTGTACTTGTGATGAAAAAGCTCAGCATCCAGAGCTAAGCACTGCCACTCAACGTACATCACCAACTGTACACTGAGCATTCAATCTGAAGAACTGCTGATGACTTAGCTGATGAGACTTCAGCCAACCTATTTGATAAATATTTCAGATAATTCATTCATCAAGGGAGTACTAGAGTGAGTTTGTAAATAACTCATAGCCCAGAAAAATGTCTCAGTCTGTTTTGAGTACTATTTGGAATAAATTCTTTGGCTGGTTCTCATCTACATTAGAAATTTCATATGCATTTTTGTCAGAACATCCTGGAGTCGTACCCAAACTGAGTTTAATGTTTTGCCAATATAAAAAGAACAGCATTAACCGCATTTGCTTTCTTTTATTGCAGAAATATATAAAATATAGGTCTTGTACATGAAAATTTCTTCTTTATTGTCTAGTTATTTTGTTTTTCTCCATATGGATGACAGGTACCAATTATTGATTTTTAAAATTAGCAACAAGCGTTCTAACATACACTTAAAGTAATATTTTATGCGAGAGAGACAGAGAAAGAGATGGGGTGAAAATTACTGCAGCTGATTGTAACAGAAATAGCTGGAAGGGGCTTCTTTTTTCCTATTAGCACAGATTTCTGTTATATTACACTGTCATTACCTCAGCATAAATTAACTATTATTCAAATCATTTCACACACAGCAGTTTATTGGAACAGATATTACTCAGTCTAAGTATCTAGTCATTCACTTAGAAAGATGCAAAGCTGAGCTTTCTAAATGTTTTAAACATATTGATAATGTGCCTCTTTAATGCCATTTTGAAGCCTGTATACAGTATATCTATATTATTGTTTTCAATTTATGTCAAGAACAAAGTGAAGTTTTGAAGAATGTGTTCTGGGAAAAAATCCAAACAGAATTATTTCTTTATCAGCTAAACCTTGCAAATAACTGAGAACATTTATTTTAAATGTAACAGTATAAGCTGTTTCCAATACTGAAATTCTAATATACACTGAAGCTTCATGAATACTATATGCGACACCTTTCGGTATGTATGTTTTACCTACTTCCCTGTCAGTCTTTTTTTCAGCTGTTAGTTTTGAAGGTTTGCCTCTTCTCTGAGTTGGTTCTTGTGTCCTGCAGTGGATAAATTGTAGGCTGACAGGTGGTTGGAGCCTCATCATAGCCACAATTTGTAGTGAAGAGTATGTGATTTGCAAATCTCTGAGCATCTTCTTAGGGTGGGAACAAGGCAGATGATTTATGATAGAAAGATGAATCTGAGAGGAAAGAGATAAGCCATCATTTACTTTCTGTTCAGATAAAAAAAAGAAAAACACTGCTGCTGTGTTACTACATTCTTAACTTAATGCATTTTATTTCATTAATGAGGAAAGATTTTACTCATGAGTTTTGCTATTTTTTTGACAAAGCAGAAGTAGAACATGAAGTCACACTTTTAATTTTGTAAGTCACACTTTTAATTTTGTATAGTTTTATATTATACAGCAAGAATAAAATATGCATGCTGGATGCTTTTGTTTATTGAGTCTGTTCTGCTTTCCAAGCATTAAAAAATGTCTTTAGTGATCATGTTTTATTTCAATAATAAACCAGAAGAAAAAAGTCACAGCTAAAATGCATTCTTTAATGATTAAGTACCCTTTCCTCTTTTATTACTGCAAGCTTTCAGAAGGCCTGTCTGTTGTTTGCTTCCCTGTTTTCCTCATTTTCTTTTGTGTTTTCCTGCACGGGAAGTTCTTAATTGTAAAATAAATAGAAATAAATATGAAGTGTACATTCTGTGTAATGGCTTTCTGAAACATGTGTAAGTTATCCTTCTGACAGTAAAGATTACTCATTAGCTGAACTATTAATAATGTTTATTTTCCATGACAATGATATTCTCTAGACTTGATCGTATACCTTCGTTTATTTACTTCTACATCAAAAGATGTCAGTGTCCCAGTAGTTCAAAAGACTACCTGCTTATCATCATCTGAATTCTTGTCAACTACTGGCCAAATTGCCATGGGGTATGAACAGTCACTAATAGATCCCCTTTCTCTCATGTTTTGCTTGAACTTCCTCATGTCCATGGTGTGTTATTCTCTATGCTGGCTTACCAGAAAGATTTGAGAGAGTTCAGAGAAGAGCATCCTAGTGATGAGAGGATGGAGAATGATTTATGAACAGGATTTCAGGAGTTTGACAGAAAATAAGAGAGTGAAAGGGGACGTGTAGCAGAAAGGCAGGAATGTGGAGAGTTGTTCATGCCAACTAAGATAGGGATATTACTTGGTCTGATACCGGATTAACTAGCAGTTACAGAATCAAATTCAGGCAGGAAAGTTCAGGCTTAATGGCAGAAGACGTTTCCTAAGGTCTATAGGCTGTAATTTGACTGTGCAGATCTCCTAAGAGAAATTGTAGAAGCCTCATTAAATAGGTCATTTCAAGCTAGAATGGGCAAACACTGTAAAAATACGTTGTTAGTAAGAATGTACACTGTAGGCAGATAGAAAAATAGGGACTTTTTCATCTGTATCTTTTATTCTGCTTCGTTCTGTTATGGTGGTAGCTGTAAGAATAACATGAACGCAACTACTTCGTCAGTAACTCCATTACTCTGTGCTTCTTATGACTACATTAACTTCTATCATAACTCATTGCTTCTTTTTTGTTTTAATTCAGGATTATCTTCATAAGTTTTTAATTTTTGACAAATTAATGGTTAATCTGGAAATTATTTTTAAAAATTGTTACGTTATGGGTGGAAATTTTTCAAGACAGTCAGTTTAGCGCTTTGGAGCTCCTCGTTGTTTAGGGCCCTCTGTCTGAGAGGTTGGTTCTTTGCTGACTTACATAGGCTAAAGTCAACAGGTTGAAAAAATGTGGTCAGTAGTTGTCCTGAGCACTTACCATGTATAGATTGCTATCCAGTCATAGTTTACTACACGTCTTACAACCAAACCCAGTTACATGTAATTTACACCAACTGACAGAAATTAAATACTGTCCTAAATATTTACGTTCCCTTTGTTATTTCTTATATTGCCAATATTGTCAGAATATTACACAAAATTTATTAATGTGTAGTAGTTTTACAGAATATAATGCAAATATATGAGCATTTCCGAAGATAGAAAGAGGACAGTATTGAAGACAGGAATGTAATTGAAATGGAAGAAGACTAAGGAAATAACCTGAGACATTTTTCTTTAAAAATGGATAAATTCAGTTGATAGACAGAAAAATAATGAAAGAGGTGGGGGAATTTAAGAATTTTTGTTCTTTAAAAGATCATTCCCTCCCAAAATGAACTTGTCAAGCAGAAACTCTACATACATTTATTGTTGATTTTAAAAAGTTTAACTGTGAATTTTTAAAGCTCACAATTTAGCTTTTAAAATAAAAAGCATAGTTAAAGCCAGCTGTAAGCATGCACTGTTAAAAATCTTAGTCACAAAGAAAAAAAAATTAATTAGAAAAGAGTGGATGAAGTTTCAAAGTTTCAATGAAACCTCCTGCTGATGTTACTGTTGCATTTTTATGGATAGGATGCTGATGCTAAAAGGCCTCTGTGCTCCTAAAAATGACAATTAAAAACATATACGATGTCTTAAACAAAACCAAAGGCAAGGGGAGCTAATAAATAGTATTAAACCTGATGTGGTCCCCAATAAATTCTCCCTTCTAACAGCACAGAGTAAAATTTCGCGATGTGTAAGAGGCAGTGCACTGTAGAGATGACATCAGCCTCCCTGGAAACCATGGGAAGTAGCCCAATGCTACTTCTTGGCTCCACTCCCAATTATTCCCCAAAGCACTTAACAAGTCTAGGGTACTTGTATTTTGTTCTCATCCTCGTTAGTTTTTCCTTTTCTTCCAGCAACTGTGCGAGTACCAGCAAAGCCAGGCTCTTTCTGCTTCTGTGACGTTCCCTGGCGAGCAGAAGTCATGCGCCATTTGATCACCCAACTTGAAAGTCTGGGATCCTTCAGAAATATTCAGCCCCCCAGTTTCCTCAAAAAAAACACTGCTTTTTTCACTTGATGCATTGGCCTGTTGAGAGATGCGAGTGGAGGTCAGGTTGACTGCTTCTACTTTCCAGATCAGGCTGTGGAATAAAGGCAGAGATGCTCAGTTTTTCCCATGTTTGATATGGACTAGAGATTGCTCCATGTCTCTGTCCCCAGGAGATCTTAATGAAACAGTAGAAGTTTCTTCTTTCTTCTGCCTCAATGGAGAGGAAAAACAGGAGATTTTTCATAAGTACCTTCTCTGTTTTGTAGCACTTCTACTTGTGGATAATATGTGGACCTTTATTGTAGGAATATAAAGATATAATAATACCACTGTCTTCATTGCCACAGAATTAACTAGCTTCTGCTTTCAGCTCAGCACTCTGGTTGGTATAAACGGTGATGGATCAGTGACATACAAGTTTGAAAATTTTTTAAAATTCATTTTAAATAATAGGAAAACCAAAGCAACCTTCAGTTTTTGCCCAGAATAAAGTCCTGCAGGTGCTGTAGTGTTTAACTGAACAGGTCAGGGTGAGCATCTTCTCTTCATGTCTGAAGAAAAGAAATAAAAATGAGGGATGGAGGAGGGGAAATGGAATCTCATGGGAAGATGGGCATTTGCACAACTCCTGTCTTCTTGAGGGAGGGAGATAGAGGCCAAGGTGCAATGGGAGCGTGAGAAGCCAGGTGAACGACAAAGAGGGGAAAAGGACAGAAAGGACATTTGGAACTTTTGACGCAGAGGAGGAGGAAGGGAAAGGGTTAGGAAGGCAACCCTTGAAAGCCTTATAGAAGAAGTGAAGAAATTACCGTAGGAACAGAGAGCTCTTGGTATGGTTGTTAATGCAGAGAAATGATGTTTGCAGCCTTCTGGGAGCTTTATGGGACTTTTTAGTCTTGGCCTTTGGCACTTCTTTTTTCATTAGTGAATTCATTGAGATATTGTATAATGTAATCTAGTTAGGCATTTCTAAACAAAAAAGAGTTTCTTTTCAGTACTTTTGACTTGTAAAATTTAGCAGGTTTCTAAATGGAGTTGGTGATGTTTTGAAAAATACTACAGGCAATTTTTAGCCTAGCACAACTGGAACTTCAGGCTTTCTGGCTGTTAGCACTGCTTTACACATGTGGAAGCAATTGTAGCATCCCAGAGAGCAGCAATGTTTTTTTAAAATGCCTGTAAATTTTAGTGACTGCCAACTAAGGGATGCTAATGACAGTTTTCGTATAATTTTTTTATTCCTTCACTTCCTCTTTGGTAGACTTTGAAAATCTGTAGTGGTTCCAGTCAGCAGAGAAGCTACATTTAATAATTCAGAGGATTTGTTTAATTTCTTACTCAGGGAAATGTAACAAATTTATCTCTGCTTTAGAAAAGCCTTGAAATAATTTGCTATTATTGGAGCTAATGCGCTTGGAATCCTAGGAGCCTTTTCACAAAAGAATGTTTGTGTCATAAATTTGCTCTGTTTCAAAAAAAAAAAAAGAAAATCCATCCCAAAGATCTAAAAACATAAATTAAGATTTCAGCATCCTGACTTGTATTTCATATGCAAAAGAGAAAAATAAATTAGTTAAAGGATGACATAAGGTAGAGGAAAGGAAATGCTTGGCTTAAAAGCAAAAACTCCTGAGTAGGAGTGTCAAGAAGTAAGAGGTACAACAAACCTAAGACTGCAATGGTCAATTTTTTTTTAAAAAAAAAGAAAACAGAAAGATGCAGGCAAGGATGGCTTCAAGAGGAGTTTTGGTAATAACAAGAACTTGAATTTCTTGGAACTTGAAACTGGCAACACAAACTCAGGAAGGAAAAAAAACAGTTTGGCTAGAATAGAAGATGATGCTCTGAGCAAGATCTTGCTAAGACCTAAGAGATTTTTTTTAAAAAAAAAAAAGAAAACAGAAAGATGCAGGCAAGGATGGCTTCAAGAGGAGTTTTGGTAATAACAAGAACTTGAATTTCTTGGAACTTGAAACTGGCAACACAAACTCAGGAAGGAAAAAACCAGTTCGGCTAGAATAAAAGATGATGCTCTGAGCAAGATCTTGCTAAGACCTAAGAGTGAGGACTCTCTCTTAGTAACAGGATTTATACAACAGGAGGCACATTGAGGCAACAGAAGTGGTTTGGTTTGGTTTGGTTTGCAAATACTAGCTAGGACACATCTGCAATTCTGCATGTTGTGATGCTTTGATTATCGTCACATAAAGGACTAATACAAAGGAGTACTATCAACAGGGAAATTCTATGTTGCAGGTGTACATTTTAGTAATTTGCATTGCAGAATCAAGATGTCAAAGAGAAGCTTGTTCCGTAGACCTAAACACCAGATGGGAAAGATCATCTAGACTGGCCTCTCACCCAACAAATCACATAGAGCTTTTGTCCATGTTGCGTTTTGAATGTAACCATAAGTGTTGGTGTCTGAATAACGAAAAGAGGATATGGAAGTGTTTCCTTATGTAGGTGGAGTTTAGGTGATGAGAAATTATTTCAGTCTGTCACCTTAAATATTTAGCATCCAAAAACAACAACAAAAATTCTTGTTTTAAAAGAAATGAGGGAATGTCTTCACAAAAGATAAAATTGCTTGGCAGATCAAGGGGAATCCTTGTTTCTGAGGTTGTCTCTTACGTAACAATAGGAAAATTCTTTCAGGGAAATTATCACTCATCTAAAAATAAAAAATCCTGATTGCCCAGTTTTCAAAACCTTAACTATTTATGACATGAAGTCACATATTTAATGAATTATTGTATCATGCTATTATATTTCTCACAAAAGTAACTTAGCAGTAAAATCTTTTCTAATGTGTTGTACTCAGTAACTTAATGATCAAAGAAAGTAACATTTTCTTTTATGAAGTTAATACAGATTTGGGAGAATGATGACAGAGCAATGATTTCATTTGGCATGACATCGATGAACACACAAGAATTTCAGTAAATGTTACCGGTCTGTATGGGACAGGAAACATTACAACATGAACGTAAGAAATGAAATAGTTCAACTGAAGAAATTAATTGCAAGAAATGAGAATAATAAAATGTTCTTCATATGAGGCGCAACCTCGTTGCTCTCTGCAGCTTCCTGAGGCGGGGACGTGGAGAGGGAGGTGCTGAGCTCTTCTCCCTGGTACCCAGTGACAGGGTGTATGGGAATGGTTCAAAGTTGTGTCGGGGGAGGTTTAGACTGGACGTTAGGAAGCCTTTCTTTACCAAGAAGGTGGTCAGACACTGGAACAGGGTTCCTAGGGAGGTAGTCAATGCCCCAAGTCTGTCAGTGTTTAAGAGGCATTTGGACAATGCCCTTGATACCATGCTTTAACTTTTGGTCAGCCCTGAAGTGGTCAGGCAGTTGGACTAGACGATTGTTGTAGGTCCCTTCCAACTGAAATACTTTATTCTATTCTATTCTATATGAAAGAGAAAAAATAAAATGATTTTGAGTATAATTTTAAACAAAACTATCAATATGTGTATGTCTTTCTTCACTTCCAACCTATGTTTAGATTTTTCCACAGCATTGACTCTCCAAGCAAAGGGATGCTCCCTGTCTGCCTTGTATACAGGCAAACAGCAACCAAGAAAAGGCAGCAAAATTGCCATGGGCTGGGAGCAAAACCCACAGTTAAAAAAATTATCACAACTATAAAAAGAAAGTGATGAACTGAGCAGCTTGGCCTGAGGAGCCCCTATAACAACATAGACCTTGTCAGAGGAATTGAGAGTTAAAGCTAGTTGGTTTAAAGCATAATAGAGTTTGCTGTAGTTTTTAGTGTAATTTAATGAGAGATTTTCATTATATCAGTGGTAAACTCTTTTGTTCCAGGCAAAGTTGGAAGAAAGAGAAAAACTGTAGAAATTTTTTTTTTTTCCTTCTGGTACAGTTAGGAAGGAATGGGAGCATTTCACTCCTTGACATCAGCCCTTTTCAGTATAAGGAAGTTTTCCATGATTTCCAGGGGAATGGGCTGCTGGAGAGGAAAAGGCAGTATTTGTGCTCAGGCACACGGGAACCTCGCGCATGAGAGTGTGCCTGAAAAAGTAAGGGATGCTCTCAGCTAAACCTGCCCTGGCTGCACAATATCCATCTTTACAGCATTTTTGCTTTACCTTTTCTGTTTCTGTTTGTGAGGTGTATTGAATTTATTTCCCATTTGCAGTGTATTAACCAAATGCTTGCTTAAGGTGGCAGAGGGTTTAAAATATTTTTGTGTCATGAGAGGCATATTGGACTACCAGGGGCAAGAATGGGAGAACTGTAAAGGTGAAAGAGGGAAGAACTGGGTATCACAATTAGTAGCTTAATGAGGTAAATGTGAAAGATAAAAGGCGGTGCTCCCTGAGACAAATAAGGTCACTGATGTGATTCGTGCCTGTAAAGAGAATGGGAGATCTTACCTTTCACATTCTCATTCCTTTCGCAGAACTATTTCCTTTCGCAGGGGAATGAAAAAGAACTTCAGAGGTGGACTGACTCTGGCAGAAGGCTGAAGGTCAGCTCTGAGCTCTTGGTCTTCTGCTGGGGAGCCATTTAATTGCACACTGGATCCAATGAGATACCTCCTGTGAGGGGAAGGAGCTTAAGGTTGCCCCTTCTCCATTGTTAAATTAATAAAGTAGTGACCTGTGCCCATCTTTCAGTCCCTTGAGTATCCTGATTAAATAACCAACTGTAGCAGACCCTCCAGACTAGTTGAGTCATTGTGTTTAAACTATGGCACTTCTTTCCTCCAAACATACGATAATAAAATGGAAATCAATACTCTTAACCTAACTTCTCAAAAGTCCTGAAGATATTGATGCTGCTTAACAGCTGTAGATGCAAATAAAAAAGCAGTATCTCACACCACTCGTACAAAACAATAACATTCCAAGCTGCTTATGCAACCCACCAAAGGGCTGTCAATCATGTTTGCTCTGAAGAAGATGGTGCTTGGGGGCTGTTGAGCGTGCTGGCTGCCATGGGCAGGAGAGCGCATAAAGGATTCCTGTGTTCACTTGGATGCAAAAATGAAATAAACTTACAGGAAAGGCAGAGTTGGATGACTATTGCTGCGGTGCGTATTTCTCAAATGCCGACAGATTTTTGCTCTTCATTGGACTCAGTCCCCATGCACAGGGGAAAATTATTGTAGAAAAAACTGAGTGTGGTACACAAGAGGAACACAACGCACCACGATTATGGGAATTAGTAATAAAAAGACTGAGTATGTAAAAAAAGTAATAAAAACATAGAGAAACTCAGATAATACATATTTTAGAAAGTTTAACTGATTATGGTAGTAATCAGTGAAGGCGAATAAATCAAAGCCACTTCACATAAGAATAGAAATATTATCTTACTATCTGCAATGCAGTCTGGTTTTAGGAATTTCTTTCTTTCCTCCATGACTCAAAGTAAAAGTGCTCATGCTTTTATGTTTCTTGTGTTATGTAGTCACCAGGCATCTCTCTCAGCAAAGGGGAGTTTGCAAAAGAAGTGGACCATGAATATTTTCCTTCGTGATTTTACTTGCATTTCTAAAGAACTTTTTTAGAGAAAATTGTGTTAAAAATAAACTGCTTCATGGCTTACCCTCTTTGCCAAAGTATGTCAAAGAGGAAACAAAACCTTCACTTCTGTGATGTTTCAGATGAGTTAATTCTAGCATTTTCATTTAGGTTAGGGCTGTGCTTCTGAAATGAATCTGCCGATCATCCCTGTTTGCTGTGCTTTCATTCACGCTACAGAGCAATTTTGGAGCATGTGGAGTGCCTTCGAAGCCACCGAAGCAGTGTGTTCCAGGGGTGCAGCTAGCAGAGCTCAGCCACGGTTGGGGTCTGCAGCCCACGCTGGAGCCAACCTGGTGGGAAAACCCTGCCGTGGGCATGGTTTCAGCATGGGTTTCTCAAGAGGAAGATGATCTCTTCTCCCTGGTGTCCAGTGATAAGATGTGTGGGAATGGTTCAAGGCTGAGTCAGGGGAAGTTTAGACTTGACATTAGGAAGCGTTTCTTTACCGAGAGGGTGGTCAAACACTAGACCAGGTTTCCTAAGGAGGTGATCGATGCCCCAAGCCTGTCAGTGTTTATGAGGATTTGGACAACACCCTTAATAACGTACTTTAACTTTTGATCAGCAGTCAGGCAGTTGAACTAAATGATCATTGTAGGTCCCTTTCAACTGAAAAAAAAATATGCTCCTCTATTCTAAGACCAACTCTTTTGCTCTGCAGCTCTGCTTCTGTTGAGTTACACTGCTTGCTATTGGAAGCATTGCCTTTGACCACTAAAAATCATTCTTACACCTAAAGAAACAGATTGCTTGAATTATTTAATGGCAGAGTTGTATTTCTTTCAACCAGAATTAAGAAATAAAACCCCAATACTTTAGTAGACTGTGTAATGAGCAAAGCAGATGTATGGAACTCTTCATTCCACAGAAAGCTGACACTAGGGACTGATCCTCCAGGTTGCAGAGGAGCATCCCAGTGTCCTTGTGAATGTACAGTCTGCCTTTAAGCATAAAAAATGGAGCCCGATAATTTATTTCATTTGGGCAAAATACATTGAGGATATTGCTCATTGTATCTTAGTATCATTCGTAAGATTGGATTATTTGATATATTGATTTCTGGACCAAAATATATGTAAACCTATAATATAAATCTCTCTATATTATTGTTAAATGGCCAATAATAAGGGCTATGAAGTTATGTTTTGCTTGATTGCATAAATTAGGATGTGTAAGATCAACTCATTTTAAACTTTGAATTGCCTGCAAGTTTGCAGATATTTTTTCTTTCCTCATTCTGACCTATGATTATCAAATAATAGACTAAGTCCCATTTTATCTTTCTGCAATACATGATTATATCCTAACAAATACTCCCTGAAGTGTCTGGAGTACAAATCTCATTTTATGTGTATTAAAAACAGTAGGGAATCTCAAATCAGCTCACTAAATAGCTTTTCTGCAACACCTTATTAAGAAAGTGAAAACTAATATAATTGCCATTTTGCTGTTCCGAAAGCGTTAAATCTGACAGCCGCTGAATTCCAAGCTTATATTGTTTCTTCACAAAGGACATTTGAAGGTGAAATGAGAATAAACTTTATTTTATTAAAATTTGTATTAAATTGACTAGAATGTATGTCTCGGGGAGTGGTGTAGTACTTTGCACACAATACCCAAGATGTGATGGAAGAAAAGGAATTGATTAATTAGAAAGAAATGTTTAAGACTATTAAATAAATCTAAAGTTTGATGATTTACAGTTCAAGAAAAACTGTGGTGTACACTTGCCAGTTTTCAGATTAATTTCAGATACAGCCAGAGGTCTCTTGTAAACAAATCAATGTATTACATTATTATTCACAGATCTGTTCTGTACCTGCTTTTCATTTTGTGTCAAGCGATCTGATAGAAGGCAGCATTAGGAATACCCTTGGGCCAGTCATTTTATCTCTGTATGCTTATGTTTATCTTCTCTGTTAAGTTTTGACAAGGTTTTTCTGCCCTTTTTAAGTGTTGTGAGCTCCAGAGAGGAATACCAGTTGTAGCTGGTTGTGCAGACTATAGTCTCAGTGTCGTTGGTGAATATTATGGGTATTTTTTAAGAAACATTGTTCAGTTTTTTTAATGCTTCTAAGAGTTGTCAATTTTAAAAAATAGTATTTCTGAAAGAAAAGGATAACATTACTATCCACAGGGTGGGGGAGAGGCGGTTGTCTTCTAAGTGCAAGCCAGCAAAAATATTCAATATTCCCTGAATATCGAGGTCTTGATTCTGCATTTGTTCTGGTTACAGAAGGACTTGGAATTAACTTAAATGTTTTAAAATTATGGGCATGTAAAGTGTGTGAATATTTACCAGGACATCTTCAGCTGTAAAATAACAGTTGGTTTTGTCCATTCCTCATAATCTGAAAAATTCATGCTGGTTTGTTATCGTATTCTGCTTCTCTTTCTCTTCCTCTATTACTATCATAAATCTACCTGAACTGGGAGGCAAAGCCAGCAAAGTTTATGCATGCAGAATTTACAGCCAAACAATCAGAATTTGCCAAGACCGGACAACATGAAAGTAAATGTGTAAATTAGAATTGGGCTGCATTGAAAAAAAATTTAATAATTCATTTCAATGTGCCTGTGAGAGAACAGAAGTATCATTTAAGGGATCATTATAAAGGGTAGGAGAGGAAGATCTGGTTTTTGTTCAGTACTGCTGCCAAATACAATTCACACTCTTATTTCAACACAGAATTCTTTCAAAAATTAAAATCAAATTAACCTCGATAATTACTTGAAAAAAGAAAAATGGAAATTACTTTTCTGAAAATGTTATTGACAGATCTGCGTGGAAGCGTATATCATGCAGTGCCCGATATTGTTAATATTAGTCTTTGTCATTTTGAAAATGAAATTCACAAACTATAATTCACTTCCCTTCTCCCCACCAGGCAAATCAGTTCTAGAGTGCCAAATGTAATAGAAAATACTACCTTTGATTTCACTTGAAGTGAATTTTTGTAACTGTATAAAAAATGTCTGCATGAGTGAAGGTATCTACACAGTGTGTAATGAGATAGTATTTGTATGGTACATATAGATAGCTGCTGTATAGACACATACACACGTACACACATATGCCCACCCAAATGTATTGGTTTTGTATAAAATAATTCTATGATTTTAAATTAATTCATCATTAAGTGATGTTAATAAAACCTGAGATGCTCACCCGTTCCCAAGAAACACTCTGTGCCCTGGACACTGAAGTTCACTCTGAATTAGTCAACAAACAAGAAATCACCTGTACCGGGATAATTACAGCATCAAATGTGCTAGGGCTACAATCCATTGAAAGTCCTTCAGCCGCTTGACTGAACTTTGCATTAAGTTTCTTTTTCGGCAAATGTTTGTTTGTGGTATTCCATTATATACCTGTCAATCTAGGGCATCAAGAGTGGTAGACATTAGTGACCTGTTAGGAAATCTCTCTCTAACATCTGTTCTTGCATCTATGCTGTGAAGCGGAGGAAAACACAGATTGGCTTGTAGGAATTACAACATATGTAGATTAAAAGGATTCTTCTGTATCATGAAGTATTTATTGTGCTTCTTACCATTTTATGTCTGAAAGAAATAACGTAATTTACGAAGATAGTCATGGTTTTGGTGTTTTTTCATATTTCTTGTGTGGTAGCGAATAAAAAATTCATAAAGCTCGCAAGAAAAATATTAAGGGTCAGTAGTGCAGGGTACAGTATATATAAAGGTACATAACGCACAGTCCATTTCAAAACCTGCCAGTTTAGTTTTCTATGAACACTTTATTCTCGATTTTACAAGGTCAAATAAAATAGTACCTATCTGAAAAATAAGGACTGTTCTTTAACAGTATTGCTTTTACAAGCAGCAATGTTTTACCAAAGTTTTTAGGAACATATCTTAAATATAATTATGTTTGAATGAGCTATTTGAGTAGTGGAAGCATCTCAGTGTATGGGCTGTATCCGACTCCCTATTGAATTACTCCAGATTTATTCTGTAAGTCTTGAAGAATGCATTGAAATTGCTAAGTTTTCATTTCAAAGCCCATGAAAAAATGCAATAAAATTAAGCGTGAAATAAATACTCAGTGAATGTATGCAACTTGGCAAGATTTTTACATTAGTCTGAATGTGCCTGGCAAGATTTGTTTCTGGCATTTTTTTGTTTTAACCTACTAATGTTGTTGTTGAATTAGTAATTATTTTGGTTTTGTTATATTTTATCCAGGAATTTTGTTTCTCAGTTTCCTTTTCTTTCCCCCCATTTAAGATTCCAGAGGCTTATTTTATTAGAGATCCTCATACTTTCCTCCTTACAAAGGACTTTATTAAGGTATATATGTTCTTTTTAGTGAAAAAAAAAAAATAAAATCTCTCTCAAGACCTGAACTGCATGTCCTCACAGGTTAACATTTTCACATATAACGCCAGTTACTGGAAATGAGAATGGTTAGTTGGTTAACTGAAGCATGCTTGAAAGGAGAAGCAAAGCTTGTCTAGAAAATACTAACACTTGGATGAGTCTGCAGCCTGGGAGGAGAGCACCGGGTGAATTTTCTGGACTTTTTTCATGGCTGACTTGGGATATGCCTGCATTGTCACACAGTGTGTTGACCTCTCTCCTTGATGCATATTGCTCATGACAGTCCCTCTCCCTTGCCCGCAGGCGATGGAGGCGCAGATACAGAACTTTGGACAGACGCCATCGCAGTTGCTCATTGAGCCCCATCCACCTCGGAGCTCTGCCATGCACCTGGTGAGACATAACTGCTGGCCGGGAATGTGTTCCCTTTGAACCTGAGGATCCTTTGTAGGTCATAAAGTACCCATTAAGCAACGCTTTTAATGCCCTCCGTTGCCCGTGCAGCCGTACTTTCTCCTGGCAGCAACGGCTCGTAGTGCTCTAGCAGAGCAAGGTGGAGGTTTGAATAGCTTTAGCTTCCTATAGTCCTGACTTTTCCTGTCTGATTTTGTATAAAAAAGTCCTATCTTCATAAATATACACTTGATAAATACATATTTACATTCATGTTTTGGCAAGTAGTCGGAATGACTGCAGGCTTTTCTTAGAGCATGTTGTTTTGTTTTAAAGGATGCATTGGTAGGGGCTGATTTATGAACAGTGCCTGCTTGACAAAAATGAAGTATTGGAGTTCCGATCATGCTGGAATCCTCCCACCTGTTCCCCTGGGAGAGTACAACATATATTTCGAATTCCAATTTGGACTCCAAAATTCATTCCCAACGCATTCCTTGTGCTTCTTGCAAAGAATTACATGAAATGGCCAGACTGAACGAGACAGATCTCTGTGCCCTTCAGTGCCTTTGATTAAATGCTTAGAGCTAGATATTTTCTTTTAAGTTTCATAAATCAACAGTAATACGTGCAGTAGTTTCAATCATTTTATCTGTCTGCAAGGAAATCACTCTATCTAGTTGTACACTGCGAAAGTGGGAATTGATCTGGAAGTGTTAGCTGTGTTACTTTAAGTAATGCGTAGATGTCAAACATTCATAATGTTTATATTCTTAAGATATGGATAATATATTT
>NW_009614458.1:4452-18624 GCF_000690535.1 Cariama cristata | reverse complement strand
TATCTGGTACAGGCCTCCCTCAACAGATAACAATGCAGTAGCAGAACGTGTGGTTATCTGGCAGCAGAGTAGCGGCAGGCGCGGTGGTCTCCGGTGGCCTCCAGCAATGTTGAGACAGTACAACTGACAGTCCCTTACACCAGATGTCGTTAAAGTACATTCAGTAGAACTTTTTTTTTGCTAATATGCCCCCCATGCTGGTATGAACAAATTTTTACACCTTTTCTATATGTAACTGAAACAAATTGACTTGATGTGCAGGGGTTGTTTAAAATGCTAAATATGAGTTACAGTGTGGGCAACTCAGTACTCCTTCAATATTTATTATTGGTAGGTTTGTATTAACATATTATTACCACAGTTCTTGGCTCCATCATGCTATGAATAATGCACACACAGCAAAAAAACCCCAAACCCCTCTGTTTAAAACTATTTCCTTTTGTATAACAGGGATTGAATTCTAAATACTTCAGATGTAAGATGTTTCTGATGGAGTGCTAAAGAAACCAGGTCATGTCTACTCCGTAGATGTAGCCAGTAATAATATAAAAACAATTGCACATTTAAATTTTGCTTTACATAGGAGAATTTCAAAATTATTGCCCAAGAAAATTGCTACCCTATCTTGTAGAAGGAGAATGGAGTGGGCACAGTTGGAATGGTCAGATTTTCAAAACTCTAAAAGGGAGTCAAAATCTGCGTACGTATCTTTTGGCAGTGTGTGTTTCCCATTTATGGAGAAGTAAAAGCTTAGGTTATAAACTGCCTTGGACAGGGCACATAGATGATAATACTTGAATTGGTGTTTTTTCTCTTGCACTACTGACACTGAGTTGTTCGACATTGTCTTTTGACAGTGCTGGCCTGTAGTGAAAATAATGCAGCTGAGGGAAACACCTGAGAAATATGGTTTGACTGAGGATGGCAAAATCCCCCTCCAGGGATGTTCAGAATAAACTCTTACAAGGATGCAACCTGCTTCCAAATAGGTATCCACTTAAATTGAGGCGAGAGAGGTTTCTTTCCCGGATGGCATTATAGTGGAGTAATTCCTTTATTTTCCGTGAGGGGGTACAAAGTTCTGCATTGATCTCGGTGGCTTTCTGTCTTTGTTCACACACTCAAGGAATGAACCTTAAAACGGTGACACCTTGCCATAGTCACCTCTTTTGCTGCCTTTTTTTTTTTTTAATGCTCCTGGACAAATATTCCTCTACTTTTTCCTGTACAACCTTTTGACATGGCTTGCTTTATGTCTGTGTGTTACATTATTGGAGAACATTTTAAATTATATTTTCATTAATTCACAAATCTGACCTTTCATGATTAGTTAGTACAAAGTTGGCAATGTAATAACATGCTAGAGGTTAGGAAAACCTCAAATAATTTGCAGTTGTGAGCGCCTACCTACACTGTGTATCTTTGCAAACTGAGCATCTCTAAGTTCTAAAGCAAGTTTGGATCTTAAGGAACCAAGATGCTACTTGGCACCTGCAGTAAAATATCGAATAGTTCTGTTATTGCCCAGTTGATCCTATGTAATTAAAAAGGTGAAAACGAGCCTTTGCAGTAAGAATGTCTGCTAAATATCAGTACAGAATGTAGAATACTATATAAAAGGAGGTACACAATACTGCAGTTTAAAGGTAATTCTGAAATATGACAGTGACTCTATATCTGACAATTATAGTGGCTAATGTTAACAAGAATGACAATACATACAGTAAAGATCAAAGCTTTTTAAAAATGAATGTTTCTTCATTATTGATTATAATTTTCACATAAAGACGGTCCTCCATATCCAGTTCATCTATGAACATCAGTGCTTTTACTTCATTACTGTTGCACTACAAAAACTGTTAGCAGGAAGCAGAAGAGTCTTTGGAAATGTATCAGCTGTATCATGAACTCTCATTGCTTTTCAAGATAATATGTAAAACTGGTAGAATAAAATACAATGTTCTTGATAATAAAAATTAATACTTCCATCTAAAAAATGTCAGGAAGAAAGAAAAATTAACTAAAAAAAAATAATCTGAGGCATTTCATAATTGTTTAAAACCACCCCCCGAACCTAACTGAAACATCATTCTGCGGTGCTTCTAAGATTCAGAGATTCTTACTGAAATGGGTGGACCAAGGTGCAAGTCAGTGCAAGACCAGAGTTGTGGGCACAACTGCAAAATTCTTTGCAGATCATTTGAATATATAAATGTTTTGTAGCGAATAAAAGAGTTCTGTAACAAGTGACTTCCAGTTCAGAAGGAAAGACAGGAGAATAGAAATTAATTTATTAATATACATTTTTTATTTGTGGTACAGGCTCTTCAGAAAATTATTCTGTAATTACTTTAAACCTTTTGAGGGTTGCTTCTGGCCCCAGTTTCACAAGAGCTCTTCAGTGAGGGCAAAAGTATTTCCATTCATCTAAATCAGGGGTTTGATCCCAAATGCACAGAACATTTGAGTTGACTTGTTGACTTAAAGTGAGATTATTCACATATAAGTAATAACACATAGTATAATTATGCCAAATTAAACGCAAGCCAAAAGAACTCACAGAAAAGAACTTCAAAGGGATGATTATATGTCAGAGAGGTTTTGGAATTTTTTAGTATCAGGATTCATGTCACTGAAATAAGAGATAAGAGAAAAATAAGAAGATGTCAGTGTCTTTCATACAAAGATAATGAAAAGATTACACCATTGTATACAGAGCATTGTTTGACTGTATTATGAAAGACTGGTTTTCTTGTAAAATGGTCATTGACATTTCATTGTCTTACGATCTATGCACTGAATAGAAATCTCTTCATAGACTAGTACTCTTAATGAAGGTCATACATATATGGTAGCTGACTACATTAAAGAAGATTATCCTAATAATGGGGCATAAAAAATGAACATGAATGTTTTAAAACTTGACTTGGTACATGACCTGTTGGTGGGAAAAACACTGGTAAGTGATTTACCATCACTGAAATATACTGTAGGAAAACATAAAAAGTAAAACTTCTGTATTTCTTCATCTTGGAAATCTGTGTGATTAAATCCTCCAAGATCTAAGCCTCCTCACCTATTTTTGGTGCAAATCATGTCAGTTTTCTCTCTTGAGAGAGAGTTCCTCTGTATTGTGTAAGGTCAAAAATTTGAAGCCCAAGGCTGTTTACATGTATGTCACTAAACCTTAATTTTTCTTGGTAGTGGTCTTGGGGGTGGGCCCAAGAGCATAGAGATTTGCTATTTTCTAATGGAGAATTACAGAACTGATCAAGTAAGTTCCATAAAGCCTACAAATAAGTTCTTATAGTGACATTCTCCCCATAAAGAAACACATGATCCTGGTATCATAAACATCCTTGTTTGATACCTTTTCAGAACTTTTTATTGGTGCTGAATGTCTGCACTCCTACTGACCCAGAGTTTAGTGCTCCACACCTCTGAATACCATGCCTACCATGCTAAGTGTGACCTTGTTTGCAGAGGCAAAGTTACTTTTTGTAGATCTTTGTCATATCTGAGGCGAAAGGAAATATTTACTGTTTACAAACTAAAATATTCTCAAAGTTGCTTTTCCATGTTCATCATCTTGCTGATAATTTTTTTCATCAGTCTGTACGATGAAAAGAAGTGAATTAGTATTTTTCTTGTTTTCTGGCTTTCATGCACTTGCAGCCCAGCAATGCCATGCAGCTGATGAATTGCTGGGACCCTGGTGTGAGCCATGCTTTGAGGAAGATGAGGCTTTTTGAGTTCCGTTCCTTCTGACACTGCTGAATCAGCACAAGCTGGCTTCTCTGTGGCCTTCCTGACTGGCCTTCTTATTCCTAAAGCAGCCAGCCTGCAAAATGGCATAGCTACTACCTGTTTGTATCAGTCTGAGGTATACTGGACTGCCATTTTCACCCTGTAAGGAAAATTTTAAAATCCAATTTTGTGGTGGCTAAGCCAGCAATTTTAGTTTCCAAGGACTGTAAAATGATTCCCTTGGAAAGCAGTTGTTGAAGAATAAAACTTCATGCTGCAGTATTAAATTATTGCTCAGTTTCCTGTAATTTTTTACAAATTATGTGTAATTATATCCCTCCAGGATTCACTTGAAAAGGACATTAAATCTTATCTGACTGTTGGGGTGGGAACAGGTACAGGCTGAGATAAGTGAGAAAATTTTAGGATATATGCTTTGTAGTTCTCTTTGCAGTTTCACAATTTAATTTGTATTTGATTTAATCTACTTGTTTTAATTTGAAATTGAGTGCTAAATCAGACACTGTCTGCAGAACATAATACGGTAACAGCCCAGGAAAGCAGTGCTCTGTCGTAGAGCTGATAGAACAGCACAGCCATGCTGCAGTCTTCACTGTGGTTTGCCTGGCCTTTGCAAAACGCATCCTGATAAGGTGCATGTTTTATTTTATGCAGTAACTGCACACACAGTATGTGTTGTTAAATCTGAGACACAAAGCAGTGTGGTAGGATGGGATTCTGCTCAGTGGAGTTTACCTACAGGCCTGAAGGAAGCTGTCTAGAGCTAGTCATTAGCTTGGGGTGTGCATAAACTCAGTCATTGATTCTTGGAGGCAAACTTTTTTAAAAAAGCTTACTAATCATTAATAAGCATTTATCTTCCCAAGGAGTCCATTTTCACTAATGTGAGGGATAAAATTTCTTTTACTCCACTTTGTATTTGGGTACCTGAAAAGTTTGGGTAAAGGGAAAATTGTGTGCTGAGGAAGCAAGAAGGCTGCCTTGGTTGTGAAGATGAAGCACTGCTAACTGGAGGGCTGCTGAGTGGAGAGCTGAAGTGATCAGAGAGATGGGGATAACTTGTACTCCAGAAAAAAAATTGCCTCTCTTTCATTTTTCTGAAACAAAGTGAAGAAACTTCCTTTAACATATCTTAAGTGATACAATACATAGAAGTATTAATCAAACCTCTACTTTTCCACAGATCTATACGTGTTTGCTTTTAAAATAAATTACCTCTGTAGCTTTCAGTGAAAGTCCCTGGGAGAAGAAAAACACAATTAGGTTCCAAAACTTTTTATCAAAAACCAAACTTAAAAAAAAACTTAAAAAAAGTCGTAACTTCCTTGAATTTTCCCTCCTAAATGCTGAATATGGTCTAGCTGTTCCTGTGGTCACGATACTTAAGGGAATTGTACATATGAATTCTTAAAGAAATTGAAACCATGTCAACACCTACTCTTTGGTGAATAAATGTGCAGAAAGTCTCTGTAGAGGTTCAGGATGCATGTTGTCCTCAGATAGGGCATGGGTATAAATCAATATACAAAACCAAGTTGCATTTAAAGACAAGGAAAAGCTGAGTTTGGGAGGAATCTAATGGCATTTCATGGTAATGCCATTGCTCAGTACAGCCACTGCACAGTCTATTCAGAAATGGTTCTTAGATGTTCTTTCATTTATCTTACTTTCTTTTCTCCCCATTCCTCCAGGAGTTTATTGCATCTCACCATTGATTTGATGAAAATTGATTGATAGAAAATGTTGTACAGTTTTCTACACTATCTTTTAAGTTTCTTGATGTTATGGTGAACTGTAGGGAAGGAGTCATTTCAGATCAGAGATTTATCCAGATCCTTTCTTTCAACAACAGTATCTGCTTTGGGTTACTCTACTACAACAATTCCCACTAAATTGAAATACTGAAATTTGATCCAGCGAGTGCTCAACTGATGTATGCCAGAGAAAACAACTAACTTGTTTCTATGTTCAGCATAAATGTGGTTTAGGATTATAAGTTTGGAATAAAGATATGAGAACAAGCTGTAGGGGGCTGTTCAGAATTAAGGTCAGTATTTGATCTGTGTTCTCTTTTTTATTGTGGAAATTATATGCATTATTTTAAAAAGAAGTAAAAATGTATTTAATGAAGTAAATCAATAGGTGATAGATGAATGAAATGCTGCCACCTTAGAGCATCACTTCTCAATTTATTTGTCTTGTTTTGTTCACAAGTCTCTTCCTATACATGTATATGAGAATTATTAATGATTTGGCGTGTTTTGGTTTTTTATTTAATGTTGGTAGAAAAGTATCCCGCTGACAAAGAAGCTTTGATGCTTGAGCTGTATTTCTCTGGGAGTGCAGACCTGAAGCAGGTAAAATGGAGTAGGTGGGAGAAAGAGTGGCAATGTAACTACAGTGAAGGGAAGGCGCAGGGCACACTTGTTGACGGGTGTCATTGCTGCTGGACCTATGCCTTTACTTCTCAGCAGGTGATCCAGGGCAATGGAAGATGATGGAGAGAGCCTCAGAGGCAATGATATGGTGCCCAGGAGTCCTTGGCTCCTTCTGCTGCTGCTTTTTGTATTGCCCTCTCCTGAAAGCCAGCCTGTCTCCCACTGTGATCCCTGGGCACCCTGGTACTGTTTGCACCCCACTAAGCTGAGAACTGTGGTCTCTTGGGGCAAGGGCAGGGGCAGGTGCTGTAATACTAATGGAAAGCACTTTACATGCTTGGCTTTCCACATTAGGGAAAAGAGATGTATATGCGGAATCTTTCTTCATCAGATGCTAATGTCTCACTAATTTTCTTTCGTCCAAAAGGATCGTCACTATTTGCTTTGTATTGATTGTCAGGAAGTGAGCTGAAATACTAGTCCTAATGAGGGCAACAGTCATTATTTTAAGTGTATTTTTGTGTTTAATTTATAAACCCCAATGAAAGTCAGATAATGAAGTGATCAAGCATTATCAAATAAAAACACTTTCTTGGAAAAATGACTAATCAGTGAAATCAGAGCACTAGGGTCTCCTTTTGCCAATAAAACTGGAGATCCAAGCCATTATGACAGCATCAGTGATGGTAAAAATGCACCACCATCTCCCATCCTCATCTCTCTCTCTCTTTTGGCAATCACAGAATCGATTTGGTTGGAAGAGACCTCTGGGGTCATTGAGTCCAGCCTTTCCGCTAACATCACCATGTCAGCTAGACCGTGGCACTAAGTGCCATGTCCAGTCTTTTCTTAAACACCTCCAGGGATGGTGACTCCACCACCGCCCTGGGCAGCTCATTCCAATGCCTAATGACCCTTTCTGTGAAGAAATGCCTCCTCTTTTCTAGCCTGAACTTCCCCTGGTGCAGTTTCAGACTGTGCCCTCTTGTCCTATCGCTAGTTACTGGGAAGAAGAGAATAACCCCCAGATCACAACCTCCTGTCAGGTCTTTGTAGAGAGAGATCTCCTCCTTTTCTCGAGACTAAACAACCCCAGCTCCCTCAGCCACTCCCCGTCCGACTTGTGCTCCAGGCCCTTCACCAGCTTTATTGTTCTTTTCTGGACAGGCTCCAGCACCTCAATGTCTTTCTTGTAGTGAGGGGCCCAAAACTGAACACACTATTCAAGGTGCGACCTCACCAGCGCGGAGTACAAAGGGATGATCACTTCCCTTAGTCCTACTGGCCACGCTGATTTCTGTGCTGGCCTGTTTCTGATACAGGCCAGGATGCTGTTGGCCTTCTTGGCCACCTAGGCACACTACTGGCTCATGTTCAGCTGGCTGTTGACGAACACCCCCAGGTCATTTCCTGCTTGACCACTTTCTGACCACTCTTCCCCCAGCCTGTAACACTGCATGGGGTTTTTGTGGCCAAAGTGCAGGACCTGGCACTTCTTATTGAACCTCATGCTGTTGGTCTCAGCCCATCTATCCAACCTGTCCAGGTCTCTCTGGAGAACCTTCCTACCCTTCAGCAGATCAACACTTCCACCTAACTTGATGTCAACTGCAAATTTACTGAGGGTGCCCTCAATCTCCTTGTCCAGATCATCTATGAAGATGTCAAATGGCACTGGTCCCAAAAATGAGCCCTGGGGAACACCACTAGTGAGTGGCCACCAACTGGATTTAGCTACACAAGTGTTTTGATAGTGAATTTGGAATGAAATCCTTTTAGTACCTAAGCACAAAATTCACCATAAACGATTCCTGGTTTGATATACAATAAGTTTATGTAGATTTTTGTAAGTTTTACTTGTTATTGTTTTATAAACATTGGGATTTGTCTTGATCTCGGGGAAAAATGGCAAAGGAGCAAATTAGAGACACACTTGTACTACCCAGATATGTAAAACTTGATACAATTAAACAAATACAGATTCTGAAACAGAAGACATATATTTCAAGAAAGTAAAGCAGAATGTTTATTCCGATTCTTTGTCGATCCGCAGAGTGAAATAGTTATATAATTTTGTAGTAATCACTTGGTGTGCTTACAGATGTTTTGGAGGAAGGAAAGACAGAATAAGAAAATGTGGATTGTTTTCAGGTGAGACTACAGGTACACGGAGTCGTGGCAGGGTAGATAGCTGACCTTTGAATTTCTGATTTGTGCCAATGCCAACATAGAGCTGTTGTATCATTGTAGGATTTTCATATTTCAGAATGCAAAGATTTTAACAATCTACTGTAAATATTGCTGAGTTTAGTGATGCTTTTGCAGATAAAGATCAGTATGCAGGTTAAAGAAAGCAATAATAAAGTTAAATTATTGTGAAGAACCTTCAGGCAAAGTATTTTGTAGAACACCGGACTATCCTCCACAGATCATTTCCTGCAGTATGGATACTCTTTTCTGTTTGCTTTTGTAGGATTTTTTTCAAGGCTCAAGCCCTCCTCAGAACTTCATTTTGATGAAAGTATGTGTAAATAATTCTGAACTTTCAATATGGCTCCTTAAATTTATTGTCATGGTATAAAACCTGAAGTCTATGCTGAAGTGCTTGCATTGACAAAGCTCATCCTGACACCTGTGAGAGTTTTGTCTGACTTAACACTTCAGGGGCTGGTTTGAGAAAACAAAGAAAAAAACCCAACAGCACAAGAGATAAGGAAGATGAACAAGAAATGTATTAAAGATGAAAAAAAAAGTCTACATGTACCACAGCAGAGAACGAGATTGGACCTGGCTTCCCGCAAACAAGGTAGAAGGAAGGAATGTTGAGACCATATAGTCTCATTGTCCTTGTCCAAAGGCTGTGCAGGAGTGTTTCAGTAGGGCTAGTGCTGCTTGAAAAAGCTGAGCTCTCGGATATGTCAGTTTATCCTTTTGTGTCACATTTTAGCCCAATTATAGGAGTAGTAATGCTTCAGTCTTTCGACACAGGGGTGGCACATATAGCAGCTTTCCATGTAGTAATACTTCTCTTCACTGCTTTTGGCTTAAAAGCAACAGCCTAGTCCCAATTCTAACTCCTTTTTTAAAGACCAAACACAAATAATGCACAGAGCACAAAGTTCCATGAACATTCTTAGCTGAACACGTGGATGTGTTCTGGTGATTTGCACCCAGTTAATATTCTCTGGAGAAGACACTTAAACAGCTATGCCGTCAACTAAAAGGAAGGAATCGAAGCTCTTTATTTCCGTATGGTTAAATCCTTACTGGCAAAAAATGTTACATGTTTTGCTGCATATCCCACTCTTTTGAAATGAAACCACCAGCGAAAAGAATCTTCAAAAGTTTTCAATTGTTTGTTTACAAAATAATGAATCTTTCTGGTAGTGTCTGTAACAGCCTGGTAAGGAGTGATGCTTAAAAATGAACTTTGTGTCCATTCAGGATACAATATGATAAACTATTGAACTGACATGTGTGAATATAAGGCTCAGGAACTCCAAAGTTTTGTTAGTATGTCATTAATTCATGGAAATTCTGCCCAGCAGAATGCAGTATTGCACACAGCATGCAGTACCTCTGGAAATTTCTTTACATTTTGTACACCATCTGTTTTTTGGGGGGTTTTTTTGTGTGTTTGTTTGTTTTGTTTTTTTTTTTCCCCCCAGCTGGAAAATCATAAAACTGAAATCTTGGACTTCTTTTGTTCCTGATTATACACATACTGTATATGAGTGTTTCAGAAAAAAATCATTGCTGTCAGGCCCAGCGGCAGCAGTAGAGCAGGTGGACAAAGGAGCAAGTTGCACTCTGTCCTTGTGTCCCTCTGCAGTGGCTACATAATGTTTCAGGTCTGTCATCTCAGTGAGTCTGGCAATGCATAGCAACAAGTGAGATTGTGGGAAAAGGTTTTTTTCTGGCGTATGTGTCGTCTGTGTTGCATGGATCCTGGAATGATCCTTTATTCTGTGATGAACAGATGTACAGGCATGTATGGGGTGTGCGGTCAAGTCTTCTGACCTTAACATGGGAAAATATTCAGGTAGACTATAGTTATGTGTAACATATCTCCATTAAAATTTTTTAAAGTAGGCTTAATCTTACAGAAAGTAGGTAACTTTAGAGTACCTCCTGTGTAAAATTAACAGAACTTATGAAATCTCAAATAGATTTGAATTGCATTTGCCCTTTTCCTTGCGTTGGAGAACTTAGCATGCCATTTGGGTGAAGAGGTGAAACCAGGACCTTGTTTGTTACTACTGGTGGAAAACCTCTCTTGCAATGTTAGCTGAAGATGCCTGGAGTTGTAAATTAACTTCTATGGTAAGCCATAGTCTAATCTCATTACTATGCATGTTTTCTTGCCCTTCTTTCATAAAATATAAAGCTAGAAAAGATTGTGCTTATGTGGTTTGATCTCTCGTATTGACAGAGTGTCTAGACCTTGACTAAATTCCAATTTGAGCTGGAGTAATTTCTTCAGAAAACTAATGATGAAAGATTTTGTTGTTGACAGATTCTACTGCAACCTTTGGTAGGTTTTTGCAATCACCATCAGTTGAAATGAAGTAAGCTACTTTTGCCTATTTCAAATGTAATGTGATCTATCCGTGGATCTGTTGTCCTGACAGAGTACAGCTGCTGCAGTGTTTCACAGAGCAAAAATGAACTCTCAGATGTTCCTTGGATTTCATCAATTAATAGCAGTGAAAATGAGATTTAAATCTTTTAATGTCATTGGAATGTCCCTAGGGAGCAACGTAAGCTCAAGTATGTAGTATCCACAGCAGGCTAGATCATGGGGAAGTTAGGCAGCCACATCCAGTTCCAAATCATCCTCATGTTCATCTTTAGGGACGGAGTGTTTCAATAGCCCATGGTAGAGAGGAGGGGGATAAAACCACAGAAACTGTGGCAATAAAATAAAACTCAAATATTTGGAAACTGATACTACTGCTCCCAATGCACAGAGAAGTCCAGCAGGTCTTCAGGATTTTGCACAATGCTGATATGTAGGGTTTCTGCCATCACTGAATGTGGAGACAATACGTTGGCCAGGTCTTCTACAACCATCAGCTTCAGCCTGCTGCTCATCATCCAAAGCCTGATTATTCCCAGAACCAAAGAGAATGGTGTGAGAATTGTCAGCTGGTGAGAGGAAGCAACCACTACTGTTATCTCTACCGGAGATCTTGTGATAGTGTTAAAAGAAAATATATAGAGATAGCACTGGTTCCAGCTGGGACTGAAGACATCAAATGTTTCCTTCTGTGGTCACCTAGTGGGTCTCTGCTGTCCGGACAGTTGTCAGTCAGGTGTGGATTTGTCAGTCCTTATCAACCCTGAAACACACTGATGCTCAGCCTTGCTTAATTGCCATCTTCTGTTTGCTTTTTCCTTCAGGTCTTCGTACTGTCCATGTTGTATTTTTCTCTTCAGTCCTTGAGTTACTCTATTTTTTGTTTTGTTTTGTTTTGTTTTTTTAATGCTTCCTACCTTGCCTGGCTTTAGCTTTATTATACTCTGACACAGCTCAACAACTATTTTTTGAATAAAGCTAAACCAGGGATACATAGCTGTGCTTAGTGATCAGGGGCCTGAGTCACAGTAGCTGAACCCCAGACTAGGGGTTACACTGGCATGAGAATAGAGTTACTAGTCGCTCAAATTCTTTATAGAAGCACCTCAGGTAAGCTTTTCAGAAAACTAAGAAAAATTGTAAAAAGGCACTATTCCTTGGTGGGTTTTTTGAATGTTATATGCACAGTAGTGCCAATCAAGTAATGCATGAAAAAAATCCCTGGATCTTAGCATGAGCAGTGCACAAGCAAACACATAAACTATCAAAATTTAATTAATGATTTAGAAAAACAATAAACCTTCTGACATGGGATTCCATTCCAGTTTTACTCTTATTTATTGATGTGTGCATTTGGGGGAGCTCAACATTACGCTACTCAGGTGAAATACAGCATTAATACTTGGGAACAACATTTTTGAAGATTAGGATTTGAAATTTCAAACCAGAAAAATCAACATTGAATTGGAAATGTGGAGTTCAAAACAAAAAATCTCAACTCCCTGCTTATGCTTGATATGATCTTTTGGAGTTTTAGAAATTATTTGTGCACAGAATCCAATGGCAGAAAAATGAAATGGAGTTTCTATGAATATTTTTGTTTAAATGTTTACATAATTCATTCCAGCCCTTTTCACTCCTCCTTGTGGTATTTGTGAGAATTTTTGTTTATAAGGAATATTTACAGATAGCAAATATCAGAATTAATTTTGCTGCAGACAGTGGAAATGTTTGTAAGTATGTACAATCAGTCAATTTATATTATTAGGTAATTGCCCCTTGTCCTCTATATCACATGGGGTTGATGGAATATATAGATCACATATATATATGATACAAAAATATCATAAGATTTAAAAAAATGTGCAAGTTAGCTGATAAACATTTCCATCTTCCGTACGTTTTCAAGCAAAGGAGGTAAGGTCACTATCTTCAAAGGCAGTTTGGAAAGTGGCAGCCTTCAGATGTGTTTGTCAGTCTTACTGGCTAAATGTATGTTTCTGTAGGATCAGTGTACATGTTTGTCAGATGTATTTACTTGCAATTGGTGTGTGATCATAGAACCATCATAGAATCATAGAATGGTTTGGTTGGAAGGCACCTTAAAGATCATCTAGTTCCAACCCTCCTGCCATGGGCAGGGACACCTCCAACTAGACGAGGTTCCTCAAAGCCCCATCCAACCTGGTCTTGAACAGTTCCAGGGGTGGGGCATCCGCAACTTCTCTAGGCAACCTCTTCCAGTGCCTCATCAACCTCACAGTGAAGAGTATCTTCCTAATATCTAATCTAAATCTTCCCTCTTCCAATTTAAAGCCATTGCCCCTTGTCCTATCACTCCAAGCCCTTGTAAAAAGTCCCTCCCCAGCTTTCTTGTAGGCCCCTTTTAGGTACTGGAAGGCTGCTCTAAGGTCTCCCCAAAGCCTTCTCTTCTCCAGGCTGAACAACCCCAACTCTCTCAGCCTGTCTTCATAGAAGAGATGCTCCAGCCCTCTGATCATCTTTGTGGCCTCCTCTGGACTCTCCCCAACAGGTCCATGTCTTTCCTGTGCTGAGGACCCCAGAGCTGAAGGCAGTACTGCAGGGGGGGTCTCACCAGAGTGGAGTAGAGGGGCAGAATCCCCTCCCTCGACCTTCTGGTCACGCTGCTTTTAATGTAGCCCAAGATACTGTTGGCTTTCTGGGCTGCAAGTGCACATTGCCAGGTCATTCTATGATTCTCATCAACCAGCACCCCCAAGTCCTTCTCCTCAGGCCTGCTCTCAATCCATTCTCTGCCTAGCCTGTATTTGTGCTTAATTTTGCCCTAACCCAGGTGCAGGACCTTGCTCTTGGCATTGTTGAACTTCATGAAGTTTGCACGGGCCCACCTCTCAAGCCCATCAAAGTCCCTCTGGATAGCATCCCTTCTCTCCAGCGTGTTGACTCCACCACACAGCTTGGTGTCGTTGGCAAACTTGCTGAGAGTGCACTCAGTCCCCCGACCGTGTCCCTGACAAAGATGTTAAATGGTACCGGTCCTGATACCAACCTCTGAGGAACAGCACTTGCCACCAGTCTCCAGCTGGACATTGAGCTGTTGACCACAACTCCTTGAGTGTGACCATCCAGCCAATTCCTTATCCACCAAGTGGTCCACCCATCAAATCCATGTCTCTCCAATTTCGAGACAAGGATGTCATGCAGGATACTGTCAAATGCTTTGCACAATTCCAGGTAGATGACGTTAGTTGCTCTTCCCTTCACCATCACTGTAACTCCATCATAGAAGGCCACCAAATTTGTCAGGCATGATTTGGCCTTAGTGAAGCCATGTTGGCTGTCACTAATCACCTCCTTACTTTCCATATCTCTTAGCATAGTTTCCAGCAGGATCTGCTCCATGATCTTGCTGGGCACAAAGGTGAGACTGACTGGCCTGTTGTCACCTGGGGTCTTCCTTTCTTT
>NW_009614458.1:0-4400 GCF_000690535.1 Cariama cristata | reverse complement strand
CAGCAGGAACATAACCAGACTACCACGACTTCTCAAATATGATGGACAGTGGCTTAGGCACTTCATCCAGTAGTTCCCTCAGGACCTGCAGATGCATCTCATCAGGTCCCATGGACTTGTGCACCTTCAGGTTCCTTAGATGGTCTTGAACCTGATCTTCTCCTACAATGGGTGGTTCTTCATTCTCCCAATCCCTGCCTTTGCCTTTTGTGACTTGGGCAATGCAGCTGGAGCACTCACCAACGAAGACTGAGGCAAAAAAGTTGTGGAATACCTCAGCCTTCTCCATATCCCAGGTAACCAGGTCTCTGGTTTCCTTCTGGAGAGGGCCCACAGTTTCCATAGACTTGCTTTTATCACTGAGGTACCTATAGAAGCTTTTCTTGTTGCCCTTGATGTTTCCGGCCAGATTTAATTCTATCAGGGCTTTAACTTTCCTAATGTGATCCCTGGCTGCTCGAACAATTTCTCTGTATTCCTCTCAGGCTACCTCCCAGTTCAGGGAGAGCTCAAATTGGGCCCATTCTGATGGTAATATTTACAGAGTGAAGCAGTTGACTGCTGGTCAATAGTATAGACAAGATAGATGTCTTCATTTTAGCTCTAGTATCTAGTATCTGTACTTCGGTTATCTTGCAATTTTGGGTTTCAAAACCACCTTTTGAAATATTTTTCAAGACTCCTTCACTCCCTTTTACATGATCCAGGGGCTTTCCAGCTCACAGGTTCACCCCAAGGACATGAGGCCTCTTGCTCTTTAGTCAGCCTGAACCAAAGTACATCTAGGAGCCAAGGGTATCTGTCATGCCTGAGTAGAAATGTGTGATCAACAGCAGCTGTGCACTAACCATTGCCAAGAGCTAAAGGATGGAAGTGAAACAAGATAGCACATGATACGGAATTTAATAGAAGTGTAAATTTAGGATAGCTTTTCTAGCAAGATAGATTAATAAAGACTCTGTGGTCATGAATGCAAAGGACTTCTTACATGTTGTCTTGAGTCCACCTCAGACAGATCTTGATATTCTGCCACTGCAAACTGTACTTGAATCCAGTGGCACTTTCTGTGATAAAGCTTAGGATATGCAATCAAATATTTGCTTTCAGTTGTCTCTGCACCTTGTTCACAAGGTAAATTATTGTATTGACACACCCAGTACCCATTAGGACTGTGTTGATATACATGAGCAAGGTATAAGATGGGAAATGAGGCTCTTCAATAGAAGCAGATTTTAACAGAAACCCGCAGGGGAAGAGAGAGGCCAATTCTGAAAAGTGAGAGGGAGTTCCGTGGTTCTTGAGAATGTCTGTGGTTTCTTCATAGTATGATAATATGATTCCCAAATAAATAACGTGCTAAGATTTATCAGACATGAAAGAAGGCTGATAATTATTTAAAGTAGAAAATCTGACTTTTAACTTCACAGAAATGTTCCTGAAACAAGGCAGGTATTGGTTTGATCAAATTATGGGAAATTTCATTATAGAAAATGGTGGGTTTGATATATTGAAGTTTATTGTTTGTTAATTGTTATATCTCATGGTATTAATGCATGACATTTGAATAGATTTAGCTTTAAATAAGATTTCTCCAGTTCCAGGGCTTGATAATTACAGTATCACAGGTAACTTCAATATGAAGACTTTTAAAATTGACTCTGTAAGAAATAGACTTTGCCTGAACTTTATCTAAATCTGCCTGAATTCCCAGAAAGATCTAGATTATTTTAGTATAATCAGGGTATGGAAGTTTTTAATGCCTAGAGTTTCAGAGAAATTTAAGCTTTACATCATTTTCAAGGTTTCCTATCTTTCAACTGGTTCCTTTTCAAAATTAGCATTTATCCTTCTATTACATTTTTGTTGTTTTGCTCATCACATTTAGTATTGAGAGGAGATGTTCCTACTGGGATCCTCACTTCATTGAATAAATGTTAGACTTCAAATATTTCGTAATATCACTACTGAGTTTTTGAAAAAAGGCAGTCCCTGTGGTTTTCATCAGGCTAATCTGTGGTAAACTTTTTATAACCATATAGCTTATAGCTTACATCTTCATACTCACATTTTTACTGATGAAGCAAGCTGTGCGTCAGTCTTCCATGTGCGGTTACATTTAATGTAGTGAAACTGCAGCTAATTTGCACTAATGAAAAATATCAGACCCAAGATCATACCATATCAGTTGTTCTCAATAATGGGATGAGCTTTGCGGAAATCTTGTAATTAGACTTTTGCTTTTCAAAAACTGTAATTTTGACCCTTCTCTTTAGGGATCTTTTGGCTTTCAGTGATTTATTCCCTGTTGACTCTTAGTACAGAGTACAGAATACAGCTTCCTGCTACACAAAACTCAACTTGAGTTGAGCTGTGAAGAAACTTCCTGATAGAGTTTCTGTCTCTGGACCAAAAGCCCTCGTTTAAATCTGTTATGGGATTATGTCGAATACAGAGTAAGTATGGCTACAGCAGGGAGCGCTGCAATCAGGATAAAAAACAGCAACAAAAAACTGCTGTGCCAGCTAGGCAGGATTTCAACTGTTTTGGTTTGCAGCTATCATAGCCCCTAATTTTCATAACAAGAGCGGGCTTCATCGATAAGGATGCTCAGATATTTTAACACACTTCCTATTGCTGGTGTTATTTAGGTTAAAACAGGACTGACCTTTAAGAAAAATGAACTTATTCAGCAGAGATAATAAAATAACTTCAAAGAAAATGTGCAGATTTAATCAGGTTCTTAAAGACTTGCTTCTAACTGCTCATATCAGTGTGAATGTAGCACTCTCCTCACTGAGCCGTATTGCTGTGGAGGTGTGTGCTGATACAGGAGGTGTCGTATGGCCATGTAAGTGCTCTGTGCTCCAGAAGAAAAAGAAGAATTTTTGTAGAACATGGCCCTCTGCCTGCTAGGCAGAGAGCTGTGCTTTCTGGAACTAAGGATAAGAAGTGTTTCTGCCTCCTAGGGTTTTTTACCATACTTAAGGTCAAGATATCTAATTGCTTTATTCATTGTTATTCATGAACACTGTGTACTTATCAGAATTACAATAGAGAATAATGCTGAAAGGAGGGAGTTGTCAGACTCAAATAACAGCAACTAGCCACCTACAAAGGAGCATAATTTTGTAAATTCAGATCCAGCTAAATTTCAGTTTCTCAAATACTGAAGAACCTATAGCCAATGTCATTAATTTACTATGGATGGAAAACATTTCAGTCATCCTTCTCTGAGTAGTACTCTTGGCACAGAGTCACAAGATTTAATAAAATTTCTGAAGCAGACAGTCCTTAGTGCTCCAGGTAACTAACAAGATGTATTTTCTTGGAGATCATGGTCTCCTAATTATAAATGCAATGCTATGAAATTAGGGAATCATTGTTTTTTTTTAACAACTGGTGATTGCTAAGTAAATGGAAGGTGTTTACTTTACATAAGGGTTAAGAGAAGAATCTAAAAAAGCACTTAATTGTTTAAAAATTTGAAAACCAGTATAAATGTAAGTTGGCTTGCTAATGAGGAATATAATGTGGAGGTTCTGAATTGAATTTTGAAATGGAACTCCTTAAACTGTATCAACATATGCAGGATACCCAATTACAGAGTTAAAATAGTAAAGGTTTCATCAATAGTGTATTCCTTGTGTTCAGAGTCAGCTTAGTTTCTGCGACTGTGGGATAGCACTCAAAAAGACCACTGCGAATGAAAATAAATGAGAACGTGCCAAAATCAAAGCAGTGTTTTGATTGTCTTGAACTTAATGATGGTGATGATAAGGTTGAGTGCCTTTGGATGAACAACAGGGGGGAAGGCCAATAAGGCAGATATCTTGATGGGAGTCTGTTACAGACCACCCAACCAGGATGAAGAGGTGGATGAAGTGTTCTACAGGTGGCTGGCAGAAGTCTCACAATCGCTGGCCCTTGTTCTCTTGGGGGACTTCAACTTACCAGATGGCTGCTGGAAATACAACAGAGCAGAAAGGAAACAGTCCAAGAGGTTCCTGGAGTGTGTGAAAGATAACTTCCTCATGCAACTGGTAAGTGAGCCTACCACGGGAGGTGCCCTGCTAGACCTGCTGTTTAGAAAGAGAGAAGGACTGGTGGGAGATGTTGTGGTTGGAGACCGTCTTGGGCACAGCAACCATGAAATGATAGTTTTCCATCCTTGGTAAGGTAAGGAGAGAGGACAGCAAAACAGCTACCTTGGACTTCCGGAGGGCAGACTTTGGTCTGTTCAGGTCACTGGTTGAGAGAGTCCCCTGGGAAACGGTTTTGAAGGGGAAAGAGGTCCAGGAAGGCTGGACATCTTCAAGGAGGTCATCTTAAAGGCACAGGAGCATGCTGTCCTGATGTGCTGCAAGATGAGTCGACGGGGACAAAGACCAGCCTGGTTGAAC
>NW_009614457.1:119627-132841 GCF_000690535.1 Cariama cristata | reverse complement strand
ATAAAATTCAGTATTAAAATTGCCATTGGGAAAACCAATAAAAGAAAAAGCCACCAACCATGTAATGGCTACTTTTAACCACTTAACATACAGTTTAAATCTCTAAAGAGGAATAATAATACATTTATTTCTAAAGTACCTGAAGTTGCCAAAGGCACTCAGGGTGCTCTGCGATATAAAACCATTTCTAAAAATAAATTAGCACATTATAAAAAGGCTCTGTGTAGTGAATGTACTTAGTGAGCAGGTGAAACGTTTCTGACAGAACATGTTTCTTTTGGAAGAGGCTAGTCTACTTGAATTGAATCAGGTTGAGGGGTTTTCCAATAAGAAGCTAGCCGAGCATTTCTGATTTTTTTTACATGGTCAAAAATCTTTCAGAGATGCCAGCTGCACTGCTGGAATGAAAGGCAGATGAGAGGAGGTGTTGCAAATGGAGCCCCTTGATTACACTCTGCAACGCTGGGATGCCCGTGTGGGCTGTGCGACCCTGGGCTCCTCTGCAACCCACCACCACCTTCCTCTAACTCCTTCCAGAGACCTTTTGCAAGAGAGAAAAGCACTCCTAGACATCTAGCCCCAGGAGCGAGTATAAAACCAGTCCTTTTGCCAGCTGAACCTACCCGCGAATCCAGTAGCGTGGCCAGGACTGGAACGGCCGGGCTGCCAGGGCGCTGCCGGCCATGCCTGCGAGGCATCTGTCACCAGGCGAAAGCCCTGCGGAGTGGCAACGATGCTGTTTCGGAGAGCGGCTTTGTCTCACCGCAGCCAGCTGGCAAGGGCTTCGATGTGGGGCCCCGCTGGAAAGGGAAAAAATAAAGCCGGGAAAGGAGGATTCCCGAGCAGCGGAAAGGGGAGAAGAGGAGGAGGGTTTGTTGTTATTTGCGGTGGCTTCATTTGTACCAAAATTCCTTCCACAATGAGCTGCGTGTCTCCGGCGGCAGCTCTGGCTGGGATCCATGTGGATCAGCTGTTTGATATTTTTACGAGCGTCTCCCCCTCTCGCCCGTCAGTCGGATCTGGGCCGTGGTGATGCAACGCTTCTTGGAAAGTCACAGTCTCCATTTGAAGCAGTTTTCAGAAGTGCTTCTTTAGAAAGTTAGCTGTTTGAAACGGCCTCGAAGGAAACTGCGCTTTACTTTCATCTGTATCCTAAGGCCTAATTGAGTTGAATACAAATACAAACTTATAACAGACGTTTCAGTCGTTCTCTTTAGCTTGTCTCACAAAAAACTGGTTTAATGATCTTTCTGAAGGCTGTTTCACTGAGGCAGCAGAAAGGCACCAGCTTTACATCATTACTGAATAGTGCATAAAGGAATTATTTAGCAAGATGTTCTGTTTGTTAATAGACCCAAATCACAGTTTCTTTTACCAAATACTGCTTTTATTCGCGGTCTTTGAATGAATTTCATTCAAACAATGCTAACATCTGATGATAAAAACCACTAATGAGAGGAAAATCATCCACAGTTTTGATCTAGAACTCTCATTAATTCCAAACTTTGCTTTTACTTCGTTTTGCTGATCAAATCATTAGAACAGTTTTTACTACCACTTTGGCTCCCTCCAAAGAGAGTTAGCTTTCCACAAAGTTAAACTCAATTCTCTTTGTTTTCCTTGTACCGTGTCACATCATCCTGATGGAGTGAAATGGTCCAGGAGGGGAATTCATCCAATGCCCAGGGAATAGACCCCCCCAACACCAGACCCTAAGCATCCGATAAACCTGGGGACAGAGTCTGAGTTTTTTCAGTTTAGGACTTGGACCATGCATCTTAACTGGTACGGTCTTTGTTCATGGGAGGATATTTTTCCAGATGAAATATGGAAGAAAATTATTTGTCTAAGGACATTCAGTATTGCACTGTGGAAATTTTTGCTCGATATATGATGTTTTCCGTACTTGTTTACACTGTTCCTTATACCTTTTAACACATGTTGTGCTGCCTTGTAAATTTCTATTAATTGCTGTATAATTTTCTGCAGTAGTAGTAAGCTGCAAGCTGTGCTATTTTTTTTTTTTTTTTTTTTTAAGATAAAAGTCCAAAGTGAAAAGTTTGGAGATCTCTGAAATTTCTTTGCAGTGCTTTCCTTATGTCCCTGGCCAGGAGATGGAGGAAGGCTGAAGGTGCAGATGTGTTTCACCAAATAGGTAGCAACAGATATCCGATGGCAATACCATTCTCTATCCAAATATTATCCAAATATTATGTATTAATCATTGCATCCTTTTCCCTTACACAGCCAAAATTGTTTAGACCTTCCTGGGAACTTAAAAGCACTTGGAAAAATTAGTACAATTTAAAAAGGCAAAATACAAAGGAGGGTTAAAACATCCCCTGCCCTTCCACCACCCCCCTGGGCTCTACCATGGTGCAGTAAGACACGGGTTAGGCATTCAAACTGACTCCCCAAAACATTTGCCCTCTTAAATTGCCACTGCCCTGGAGAGTGGAGGCCAGGCCATTGTATTACTTGAAATTTATGAAGATTAATGAAGAAGGCAGATAACAGTTCTGTGTTAGGAGACCAGGAGGCAATTCAAGCCCCCCAAAATGGCAAGAAATGGAGAATATAATAAAAAATAGTCTTTGTAAGCATAAGGGATAGAAGTGAGGGGGTTTGCATGCTTGGGATGTAAAGTAATTCACATTCCCTTACACCATCTCACTAGCTGATTTTTTTCTTTAATTCAGAATCAGCTTACTATATTATTTTAATATAAATAGGTATGTAAAATGGTGAACAAAATGCTGTATTTAAGACAAACTGGGAAAATAAATAGTGTCGCAAAATCAACTTTTGCTGGTGGCTCTCACCATTCCCTTTCCCAGATCTTTTCGTATCAGTTCAGCAAAATTAATTATTGTCTTAACCACAGTCACTTTTACATATAGGTGGTTTACATTACGAGCAAGCAAACGTCCTGAGATCTGAAGAGAAGAGGTAAAACAAAAGCAAAATTATACCTGTCAGACTTGTGTCATTGAGAACTGGCCTGTGGGAAGTGCTTGCCATAGATCGGTGTTAAGAGCTCATTACCAAGAGACTACACTGACTCATATGGTTAAGTGGGAAACTAAGGTTTACGATGCTGTGACTTCAGCATTCCTTCTTCCTTTAGCATCTTCCATCTGTATTTCTAGCCTGACTGGGATAAATATGCTGCTCAATTTACTCAATAACGGTCCAGGCTTTGCCAAGGTGTTTAAGGAGGATAACCTTTGCGTGGCTCAAGCGAATTTTCTACCTCAAATTCTAGAGTTTATGGCTCAGATCCTCATCATACCTGAGGTGTTTTCTCCAGTGAGAAAATGCTCTATAAGAACAGGGGAGGTTCTCTGGGATGCTCTTGTTAAAAAACACATTCTGCCCAGTGACCATCAGTCATAGGAGCTTAAGCCCAGTATCTGGTGTGAAAGATTTTTGAAAATCCAATATGTTTGGCTCATGGTCTAACAGTTTGTACTCCTCAGCATCTTCGTGAAGGCTGTGGCCTCTTCTTTCAATGTACTCCCTTGGTCAAAGTCCTCAGAGTGAGATTCTCTCCTGCAGGAGACCCAGGCAAGAGCCCATGTATGACTCCAGCGAGCCTACACTCTCTCTGAGGGATTTAAGGGGGAATCAAGTCATGCATAGACTAACTTAAAGTGAGACCTCTTCATTGGTGGGAATTTCATCCTAACCAAATTCCATGCACTGGCAGATTTGCAAAGCTTAGCCTTAAAGGTCTAAGTTTTATGTACTATTCCAGCTGAAGGGAGGAAAAAAGATGTTTCTTTTAACCTAGTTTACCCCAATGTTTTGCACATTAATAAAAAAGTGAAAAACTTCTGCATAAAAATAAATAAATTTTAAAAACAAACTTCCCCAGAGAAGTGAAGCTGAAGTTAGCCAACAGTGGAAGTGACTGCGTTCCTCTTCTAAAGCCGCTTTAGCTGAGAAGTGAGAGCTTAACATGGAGCACATTTAAAGACAGCCTGACCTCAAGTGCGCTCTGCTCAGCTCTTCAGTCTGTTGCTTCGTAGTTACGTTTGTTAGACTGAGAGTGGGTAAAGCTAAAACAAATAGTGGTATTCACTAGAGATTGATAAGATAGAGGTCACCTCTAGTTATATATAGCAGAATTATTCTCCAAAGAGCTCAATTCTAATTACATACTGGTTTAAGAGTATTACTTGCACAAAACCTTGCTACCTGTTTATGCTTCCAAAACCTAATGGAGTTATATTGAATAACTGAAAGGCCCCCAAATCACACTGACAACTTGTCTTCTAAACTCTGTTATGTTTTGTCTTAGCACAAGTGCCAGTGCTAAAGATTATTGATGCAACTGCTTGCTTTCAGATGCTGAATCACATTAGCCTCCCTCCTGCCCTCCTATTTCATTAAGAATCTGGCTGCGGATCAAAAAATGTAATGCCTTCTCCATGTAGGGCCCCATAACTTTCACAAGCCCTAAAAAAGCGACTGGCAGTGCATTGATTTCTCTCTTTTCTTTCTTTCCCGCTCTCACTCTTGCTTGCTTTTGTTCTGTTGCTCTCTCTTACACTCTTTCTTTTTAAAATTCTCTTTCTTTCACTGTATTTACTTCTTTCTCATGCTTTCTCATCTCCCTCCCCTCTTTTTCCTTCTCTCGCTGTGTCTCGTTCTCTCTCTTTTTCTCCTCTCCCCCTTTTTTCTCATGCAGTGGTGAGAGAGAAAAATAGAAGTAGGAGGAGGGCAAGAGGTCAGCATGTGAGGAATTCCAGTTTAGCAGACAAAGCCAAAACGCTAATGTATGTCCATGTATTGCATCTGATATTTTTATTATATCGACTCAGAACAGAGTAATTGTAAGTTGTTATTTTGTTTTCGCATAGGCTAATATTTTTTTTTTTTTTTAATTTCTGTCATCTTTGTTATAATTTGGACAAGTCAGTACTCAGTGAATTTAGATTCATTCAGAAAAAAATTTCCTGTATGGAAAGATCTTCCAAAAGCTCTGCTGGAGCAGGGACCAGAGGGTGACCTTACTAAAACCAGTGGGACTCCTGCCAACGGTTTCAATGGGATCAGGATTCACTCCGAGATTCTGGATTCCAGCCAAGAGATTAGGTCCATCTGGCATGTAGGTGCTATAGGGGATGCTATAGGGCTTCACAGCAGGCTCAGCCTTTAGCCCCAGACAGGGAGTGCAGCAAGATTGCAAGAAATAAGGATTTCTCCAGTTTTGTAAGGAAAATAATTTTTCTAGATAGCATTGAGTAATATTTCTAGAGTAACTGTTTGTCCCCAGAAACTAGGAAAGTCCCTTCCCCAGTATCCCTGTCAGTGCTATGGAGAACTTAATCTTCTCCTGATTTGTGAGCTCATTTCCCTGGGGTCGGCTGGTGGAGCTGAATCCCGCTGAGCCAGCGCTACCCGGCTGGGTGAAGGCAAACGTGCCCGAAGCCTTTCTGCCCACAGGCCGGCGATTCTGCCCCACGGGACTGCCAGGGACTGATGTTTTGTACACAGCATTGACCAACCAGGCTCTTTGCAAACAGCCAGGTGCAAAGGGTTCTGTTGAAGGAGAACAGAAAGAGTATGTTGAGATTAATTTCCTTTTTCTTATTCAGTTTCCAAAATATTACTATGTACACTGCCCTCAGTCCCCACGTACCTGAGTTGTACAGATGTGTACACGTACATGGATGCACGAACAGGAGTTGTACCAACACACGCACTGTTATACTTTCTTTAATTTACTTGGTGCATAGATTTCTCCTGCTTGGGAATCTAACCGCCTGCCTTGAAACAAGAAAAAATCTTTTAAGTTACCTAAAGATATAGTTTTAAGTTCTTGTTTTAATAGACTGACACATCATTTTTGACAAGATCTTGAAATCAATATTTCCCCCCAAACAAAAGAGTCACTTGTATATTCTTGCTGTACTTTTGCTTCCCCCCAGCATCTCTGTGTGATACCAAACAGAAACAATCCCCAGCATCTATCATTTCACCAACAGTGGCGTTCAGAGCTAAAGCAAGTCAAAATCCTTGCTGAAGCAAAGTCTTGCAGTCACATAACACCCACGTTAATATCTTGACTTGCTACTTGCTGATTTTAAGGAACATGTTTGTTTATTTTTTGACTTATTTAGTGCTACATAGCCCAAGGCATTTATTCGTATAACTTTTAAAGTTGCTTCATTTGGAACAAGTTTCACGTAAAGATCATATTAATTAGGTCCTACACCTAAAGTTCATCTTAATTAGCATTGTTTCTTTCCCTGAGGTTCTAGTAATTTGTTAGAATTCAACGTGGATATTCTGGAGCACTTACAGAGTGATAATTAGTCTACTGTTCTTATTTTCATTGCCTTTAACATGAGCAGGGTTAGGCCTGCAAACCAATGCGTGTAACTTGATACAACCATGGCGATTTCATTAAACGTTTTAATAAATCCCTCTCACATAAATATCCATAAATGCACACATGCATGTGCATATCCAATCCCATTTCTTTTGAATAAGGAGAATAATTCTGCTGTGGCAGTTGTCTTTCATGTACCGTTTATTTTACCCATGTAAATTAATTTAGGTATTTTTCATAACCATTCACATATTCCACTTCATTTCACAACTAATTTCTGGGATTGGTTTGATAGTCAGCTATTATCTTTTTGGACATATGTACCTTTTTCATATTTCATGTTGCCATAGCAGAGCGAACAGTTGCTTGGCTCTTTATGTAATATTAAAACAAGTCCTATATCCTTAAATAGGACTATACAAATAAAATAGGAAGCTCTTTTAGTGGAACAAATGCTTCAGACTGAAGCGGTGCGAGGTTACGATTTCAGCTGTACAATAGCAGTATTGTATTGTTTGGAATTTATTTTTGCTGAGTGGGGAAAATTAGTTGAAGTGCTGCAGAAACCCTGTAAAAATAGTGTATGAAAACATTTCCTATGATAAAGGACAGATATTTAATACAGCAACATGTAGCATCATATCTTCCCTGGAATCACCTCGAATAATTTCCAGATTACAGAGTAATTGACTACTGTACTGGGCTGTATAGGGAATATTAGGATTTTGTATTTACATATGGGAAGTGCCACTGGCTGTATTAGCAAGTGCAGCAGCAACAGGACCTTTGGACAGATTTTTCAAAGTGTCTCAGTGTTTAAAATGCAGATGGATGCACAGACAGCTTTCTAAAACCACTGCAGAAGTCTTAGACTAAGTGACTTTTGCAGCTCTAGACACCTTCTAGGCATCTTCACAAAGCTGGGCCTTGTCTGCAGAAGTGCAAAATACCCTACTGATTAAGTGCAGTCTGCAAGAAAGGTCTGGTTTTTTGGTTTAGGGGATTTTTTTTTTTTTGCATAGCTTTGTTTTCAACATGAATTTTGAATCTTTTCCTAGGTAGGCACTCAGGAAAAACCAGATGATTTTCCTAGGCTCATTTCCAAATACCCGAGTTCTGTATCTCAAAGGGATTGAGGTGTCAAATTGAACTCTGAATGCAGGTACCTAAGTCAGATTTAGTTTTGTCAGTTATGGCTGCTAAGAGAGGGTCAGATTCGGGATGACAGAATGAGACCAGAGAAGGCCTCTTTCTGTGTGCATGTCTGTGCTACAAGCAGGAGATGTATCATCAGCCACCTGGAGATGTACTCAAGATTGCTTTGGTCCCCTTGCTCAAGTCACAATCATATTTAGGATGCAGTGGAATGAGCTCCATCCCAGGCTGACAACAGAAGAATGTATCCAGAGTCTCTACAGAGCTTGTTTAACCCTTGCTGAAGGCCATGTGGCTGATGCCTTTCCATGATGGCTAACAAAGCTGGCCACATTGGAGACAGTTAACGTGTATTTATACATATTGTCATCTCCTCCTGATGGCACATCCAGTGTGCCCTACAGAGCTGAGGAACGAGTGCCCTGTCCCTTCCCCTGCTTCAGTGGAGCATGACCACTGCTGCATGGGGAGAAGGTGCTGCAGATGCACTGTGCTGCTCCCCCCATGTCGCTCTGACCGAGGGCAACCACATGCTAACCACACTAACCACACGATCACTTTCCCATCCCTTTACACTCTGTGGAGTTTGAAATCGCTGTGTGTAGGAGGCTACACTTTTGCCTTTGCTGGTTTTCTGTCTCAGAAATGTCCACCTTGGCCATTCATGCTACGGAGCTGACTGTTGTCATGTAGGCTTTTGTACCTTAGTCAACGAGGATCTTGCATCGGACTTTCCAGGTGAGGTGTTAAGAACATCGATATCGCTGCTGTAATGACCTTCAGAGTACAGAATGATGCCTCGCAGCTCCCAGGGCACCACTCACGTTTGCTGAGCCGTGTCACTGTATGGGGGGCAAATGCAAAAGGCACTTTTCAAGTTTCACAGCTGCAGGCAGGTTAGGAAAAAAGGGAGAAGGTGATGTAGAAGAAAGGAATGAGGTGTGATCAAGGTGCAAAAATAAAATAACTTTTTTTTTTTGGCATTTAAATAGACTTGTACAGATGTATAGTGAGATGAGAGCACACAATGCTAACTATAAAACCTCCGGGCTGATGTACAAACTGAGATTCCCTCTGTGGTCTCAGCTATGTGATTTTGAGTAGGAAAATTTAAGGCACCAGGCAGGCTACAAGAGTGTGTTTGTTTCTCCTTTGGTCAGCAGAGACTTATCATTTCTCTCACCATGAGGCATTTAGCTCTTTAGTTTATTATGTCGAATTAGAAGAAAATTCTGTGTTTTATTTAGTAACAAAAGTCTTGTAATGACTTCTGAATTTTAAATGGGTGTGGGGCAGTAGAGGTGAAACCTAGGTGGTTTGTTTTTTCCCCCTATAACACAATCTGAAAAGTCTCTTGACTGTGGTTAAAATGTCTGAACTGGTTTAACGGAGCTTGGCACGTGTTTAAAAGAGAAGTGGGGGTGACACCAACCCTACTGGTTCCCATCAAAGGCCAGAAAAGATGTAGAAGAGCCCCAGTGTGTATTTCAAAAGTGAGTGTACAGCTGGTGCAGTTTCACCCTGCAAATTTGACGGCAGGACCGTTTGCACCTCCTGGGGTCTGCCCAAGCCTTGGGGGAAGAACCCACCAGGGAAAGTTGCTTTTGGCAGTTTTAAACAAAACTACATGACTTTCCGTTCCCAGTGCTGGAAGTAGAGCTGGTGTGGGGCACCTCCTGTTTTCCTCTGTGTGGGGAACAGTTATGGATATTCCTGGCCCTGCCAGCCTGTTAGGGGGTGTTTGCTGGCTGGAGAGGTGCTGTAAGTTGTCACTGCTACCAGACAAATAAAATAGACCAGGATCTTGTGAAGACACAGTGGCCCACAATGCTTCTGAGGTACTTTGCAGATTGCAAAGCACTTGTCACCGCTGACAGTAAGAGGCTGGATAGTTATCCTCAGCTTTCATGGATTTTCCCCTGGTTCAAACTATGATTTTCAGATGAATTATTGCTTCCCATAGTGCTTCATGGTAATCTATTCATGTGATGCTGGCTCAAGACACTCTAGAAATAATTTATTCCCAGACATATTAATTTAAGTCTGTCTCTGCATTCACCTCACTTAAGCACAATCTAGGCATGTTCCCTATGAGCTTCTGGAGAAAGAAAAAGAGTTTTCTGGCAGAGAGATTTGGACCCTTTCAGTAAGATTGCACTTAAACACATAATATGGATTTCAGACATGCGGACGTTTGAAGGGTGGAAATAATCAATTTGCGTGACAAGATGGAGTCCTGGAGCTGGTACGCTGCTCCAACATGAGCAGAGATGCTGTCTTCTGTAACCTAGCAGGCATCCTTGGATGGAAATGCAGAGGAAAATTTTTGGCGAGAAAATATAGGGGAAGTCAATGCAGTTGTAGCTATTTGGTCTGGCAGAGAATTTGTGCCATACTCATTTCCAGGAGCCTAGAGTGAAATCTATTGCACAGTAATACTAAAATAATTACCCTAAAGGTAAAGGGGGGCAGAAGAAAAGTGACAATCTTGTCATCCCAGTTTAACTGAAAAGTGACAAAGTTGTCATTTCATTTCATTGTCATTTCATTTTGCCTGTTTACTAATTCCTTCCTTGAGCGTGGCTTTATTCTGCGTGGACTTATCCGTAGAAAGCAATATCCACGGAAAAATTTATCTTCTGTTTACTTCCTTTTGCTCATCTTGGTGATATAAATTTTAACTCTCAAAAATTTTCGGATGACATTAAGCATGTCAGCGCAGTACGTGAAGATATAACTAAGAGTAATGGGATGAAACTGAGCCAAAGCAAATGTTGGCTGAATAGCAGGAGATGGTCTGTTACTGAGGGCTGTTAGAGGAAGGTATAATTTTCTGAGGGAAGTGATGGAAAAAACATCACCTAAGACATTTACAGCCAAACTGGACAAAACCTTTGAAAAGATATTTGAGGGGGCGAAAGTTTTCTTAAAGGATGTGGGGACTAAATGATCTAACAGGTCCTACCTCCCTGCTGCCCAGCCAAGCTCGTAGACCCTGATCTCATGTCTCCATGCACGCTAATAGAGCAGGAGGCTGTTGTCAGGGTCTCTCGCCCTCTTTGCCACACAGGGAGGTTGTTACGGCATTCGTCTGGGTTTTGCTTGTGAATGCTGTGGCAGCAGGAGTTTGGTGTGTAACCCCTGGATTCCCCCAACTCCCCCCACCTTCTATGGGGCTGGGGATCAGAGGGGCCCTGGGGGACCACTGCCCCAGGGTAGGCAAGGTGGATACCCCCACACCATACAAGAAATCTGTGATCTTCCTGAGCTGAAAGGGGAGTTTCAAAGTCTAAGACAAGCAACCTGTCCCATGCTTCCTCCACCACTGTCTCTCTTCCTCCTGTCCCTCCTAAGGCTGTGGCTGGACAGACAGTCAGAGGTGGTGTATCCCTAGTGCTGAACGTTTTTTCTAAAACAGCGTATGTGAATCACCTCTAGACTCTTGCATTTTAAACAACTTTCCAATTGAAATTATAGCAGAGATGAAAGCATTAAGCATACATCGGTAGAGTGGGTCCTGAATAATGAAAAATGCATAAGCTGAAGTCTTTTTTTTTTTTTCTTCCCTTCCTTTTAATACAGAGCAGGTAAATTCCTAAATTCCATTTTCTTCTCTGGAGATTTACATACTGAATTTGCTTTAAGACAGGAGAGAGCTTTTCTTTAGTGGATGGGGTTTGTGCTGAATGCACGTATATGATCCTTCCCCCCCAAAAAACCCCCTAGCATTGCTCCAGTGTAACAGCAGATGAGTAACCAGCCTCTGAGAGGTAAAAGAAAACCAGCCCAGAGCCCCTTAGGAAAGGTAACCCCTTTGGAGGGCATTTTGCTGAGCTCCCTGGTTAAAATCTCTCGCAGCAGCCAGCCGTGCTGCTGACACAGAGAGCTGGAGCAGTAACAGCTCATCTACTCAGCACCTGCCAGTGAACACTTGTTTCTGCCAAGAGTAACTTGGTACCAACTTCAATAATATCACAATGTGGTATTTAAATAATTTGACAAGACTATTTGGATAACTACCAGGAATTGCTCAAGTCAGTAATTTTCCTTTTGGGAGACTAAGTTAGGATCTGCATTTTTCTCAAAGATAATATTGCCTCATCCCATCTCTGAAAGAATTTTAAAGCACGAGTACATACATATATGTGTATTAAATGGTGGGTTTTAACATTTTGGAAAACGAAAGGCTGATATTGAAGCCCAGAGCAAGTGGGTCTGCTGGTATCCCCCTCCACCTGCCTGGCCCTGGAGCTGTTCTCACCCGCTGTCTTCCACCAGATCCGAAAAGAGGCTGTTGTTTGGGCTGCATGTGGACTGACTGAGGCTTTTTATCTTCAGAGCCAAGCCAATGGCTCTCTAGGCCATCTTGCTTTAATTCCTCAATAATCTGTTCCAACATCACCTTGTGAAGGAGCTACCGGGGCTGAAGGTTGCTCTGTGCCTCACATGCTGTTCACACCACCTCCAGGTGACTTGTACCTTATGGGCTGAAAAAATGCAAGTCTAGACCAGAAACTAGAGAAATGAATTTAATTCTAACACCAGGTCTTGATATTCTCCAAAGATTAGTATGCTTTGAGTTTTCACTGTGTATGGACATGTTTGTAGAGGAGAGTATTAAAATTTCCCTGTGTGTTTAAATTAAGGTGATTAATTACCTGAATCTTGGAGAAAATCTCTCTCAAAACATGAGAGGTGGACTTTGCGACAGGGCTACTGGCGCCTGATCCACCCCCTGCCACTTCCCACCCGGCTGAATACATGATTTTCCAAGTTACTAGACACGGCTTTGCAGTTGGGACCGCAAAATATTTTGTAACCTGTTAACAAAAAGACTGGGCTCATCTGCATTAGGCTGGCAGAAGCCAGCCCAAATGAAGCTACAAGGTTGTGATTCTGATTGCTTTGAAATAAATTTTCCTGATTTGAGTGTGTTGGCACTGATGGCATGCAGATCATCCCGGTCCGTAGCCCCACGTTCCCCAACTGTCCGGTTACGCACGTGATGGATGTCCTCTAAGCTGAGTGTGCGTTCCAGCTATGGCACCAGGCTATTAACCTCTGGGTATTTGCATTATTAGTCAGTTTTCTAAATCCTTGGAGTTAAGTACAGAGACAGAAAAGATTTTCCATTTTGTTGGAGCTTGAAGTTGTCTGGTATGAATTTTACGAAGCACTCAAAATGCTTCGCTTTCAGCCAATTTGCTACTCTGGCTATATTCTGTCTCATATCTTCACAGAAAATTGCTTGCTGCCAGCTAAATACAGTATGTTGATGACCTATTAATTTATGACATGCATTTGGAGCTGGGAATAAATTTATAAACAGACTTTAAGTTCTTTTCCCCCTGTGAATTGTACCAGCATTTGTTTTAATTTCCCAGTACTCATGCTTAATATGTCAGAAACTATGTTCGACTTCTTGTTTTCCTCCAAAAAGAAGGGAAAAAAAGGAGAAATAGCTAAATAAAGTTCAGCTCCTGTCAGGTATTATGAGCAACACTTCAAAATGAGGTATGAATCCAAATAAAATATTTTAACTATGTAGTATTTTACCAAAATCTGGAGGAGAAAATGTTTACTTACTAAACAATCATTTGAGAGGTAAACCTTAAAGTATTCACCAAAGTCCCTTAAAGTTAAACAGAAAAGAAATATCTATCAGCAGATTTTAACAGAAAGCAGAAGTCCTTACTAGATAGTATACAAAAAAAAAAAA
>NW_009614457.1:104968-119596 GCF_000690535.1 Cariama cristata | reverse complement strand
AAAAAAAAAAAAAAGCGCTGTTTTTAAAGGTACTTTTCTCAAGTGATGCAGGAAAAATTCCTCGAGCCAGTATGGAAATTAATATAGCTGAAGGTAATCTAAATTGTTGGCATTCATTTGATGCTACAGCAACCCTGGGACCAATCCTGGAAACCCTACTTTAATTAATATTACTAAAGTCAACAGAATTCAACACAAGAGTGTAGCTCTGTGCTGGCCGCGGGATGGCACAGCGGGGCAGCCCGGGGGCTGCTGCCGGGGCTTGGGCTGGTGCCTCCATCATGGTCCTCATCCTGCCCTGGTTCCCCTGATCCTCCTGCTTCCAGCCCTGTTAAAGATGGTTTTCTCCTGCAAAAGCCTTAATTGTTTGCTCATGTACCATGTCCTCCAACAGCTTTCCAGGAGGCAAATTTCTCATGCAAGGAAAAATTTCTGGAGAGAAGGATTTTTCCAGGCAGTTCAGTGACTGAGGGTTGTTCCCTTGCTGGACCCACCAGCGAGTCAGGGTAGTTGTTTTGCAACTGGATTTGAAATGATGTTTAGATGAAGGCTGGTGTCTGGGGCACATGGGACACGAGTAGGTGTGTGGGAATACATCCTTTAAGTGGATTTTGATACTGGGGTTTATGTAGTGCAAGAGGTGCTTAGGGTCAGCCCCCACCACAGGGACTTAAGCACCAAAGCACATTTTTACTGCCAAAATCCAGCATTTAATCAATCCTCTGGGGAGATCGAGCCTTTTGTCCAAACCCTTCTTCTGCCAGAGGAGCACCATTAGCAAAACATAGTAGGTATGGTGTGAAAGAAAGAAAGGTTCTCTTTTGTTCTGGTTTTCATGAAAAAAATATGTACTTTCTCACGTTCACTCAAGGGATTTATGACTCTTAATTCTTGGGGGAAATACACCCTTTTCTCCCATTTTGTCACAGGTCTTGAAGTCCCTGTGGGGGCCGAGCCAAGCCTTGCATGTCTTCAAGGCATTTCCCACCTAGCAGTCCCCTCCATGTCCTGGCCCGTTCCATGGGACTTCTCTGTAGGTCCAAACCCACGCACAGAGCAGGACATACAAAAACTTGAAGGGAAGGGGTAGAGACAAGCACCCAAAGCTGGCCACAGTGATACTTACATTTCTATCTCATAACGTTAAGAGCCACAACTGTGATTCAGAGCTATGTTGACCATTTTCTGGCTGTTTGCAGCCACATTGATCAGCAGAGATCGAGCCCTGGTGTTTCTGGACTGGCTTTTGCCCACCAGACTATTCCCCCATCGACGAAATACTCCTCTCGCAGCAGAGCTCACAGCATGTCTGCACTGCATTGCTCTAGCTACACAATGAACTCTCATGAAGGCCAAAGATTTAGCCAGCAAAGTTGATTTTTTATGAGTTCGTCAAACTTTTTGTTGTGAATAGTAGTTGTTAGGCAATTAGCTCTGGTTGCAAACCCCTCTGGGCTTCTCACTATTGCCCGGATTGTTGCGATAAACAATTTCAATCCTATGAATTGTTTTGGGACAGGATCACTTTGAATAGCCCTGTGTTGTCTGAATGTTTTTTTTGAAAGTCAAATGGTATCACTGAAAAATTGCCTGCATTTAAGAGTGGAATTTTAGCACTTTGGGGGAAAGAAACTAAGTCTTCCTCAGTTTTTTAAAAGCATGAAAAGGTCTTGTGAGGATTGTCAGAAACTGTTTTTAACAGCCAGCCACCTACCCACTTACTGTACCAAAAAATTGCAGATAATTTCTTTATCTCCTCTCCTGACCATTTTCTCCATCCTCTCTTAGGAATTAATAAGGCTCATCTGTACAAAGTAGAAAACTCTCCAGGCAGTTCATTCTGCTCTGCTGCTGCTCACTCAACTATTTTTCACACTACAGGCATCCATTGCTGTTCTGTTTCTGTCTATCAACTTTTTCCTTTGTTACAACTTGTCGTGGGTCCATCCTCACTTATTAAATCACTGAACTGTTCCCTCTATATGTTAATACCAAACTCTCTGAAAGGCTAAAAAAAAAAAAAAGTCAGTAGCACATGGTCTGTCCTTTGAGCCTTTGTTAGTTATGGGTGAAAACAAACCCCATCCTAGCATAACCTTTGTGTTCTTGAAAACCATCCCCGTATTCCCCGCGCCGCCTACACTGCCGCTGCACCACCGCCCGCTGCCCGCGGTCCTCTGGGGAGCTGTCAGCATCCTTATTCATTGAGGAGCCCAACTAATAGGAACCATCCACCTGCTCCAGGGTGACTCCATCTCTCCCTATTGCGATGCTTGCTGGGATGTGATCCTTGCCTGTTGTCATGACCTTGTTTTATTGGATGTTCTAATAGAAGCTGAAATGGATATTAGCTGTAATTACTCATTCCACAAGATTCTGTAGGTCACTCTTTGTACCACAGTTGAGAACCTTCATTGTCTACATTGCTTAAATTACTGAACATTGTGCCATCAGTTCTGAATTAGTGCTCATTAATGAGCCTGTGGTTCGAGAAATTCCCTATTTATTATTCAGAGGCCAAGTATAATTCAGGCAGCTGCAATGCAACACTACTTGCCTGACTTTTGATCTGTGATGGAAAGGCCTGGTTTTGGTTTTATGTTGGGTTTTGGGGGTTATTTATGTAGGAGGGAGGCTTATAGCAAGCAAGGAGGAATAGATTTTTTCCCTCCTAGCCTGAAATCTCTCTCTTAGGTACCAGACTCTTTACAATAAAGCAAACCCATTCTTTTTTTTTGATGTACTAATATCTACTTGGTTACTAAGTGGATAATTCCAAGATCATATTAAATTTCTCTATAATCCTGGAGATGACTGGCCGCTGTATTAACCCCCTGCATTAAATACTGTCTTCCTCTGTCTTTCCCTTTTGCACATGCTCTTTCTCTGCTCTTTCTCTCTCCCTTTCTTTCCTGAGCACACAAATCCCAAGCATTGACACGTCATCGCAGACAGCTAGTCCCCACTATTTTAAGCTATAATTAACTCCTTTATGTTTTCTAACACTTCTTCAAAAGGTTAAGTAGCACTGAATTCAGTGTGCAGCACAGCTGAGTGGTACCCTGTGAAACCAGTGCTGACAGTGCGTTGGGTCCATCCGTGGTGGCCAGAAGACAGGTTCCACCTGCAGCAGCATCCCTGGCCCATCCTCCCGGGGAACACTTCAGTCCCTTTGCTTTGCACCCTCTAGCCCCACCAGCAGTACATTAGGCTGCAAACAATCTTACAGGGAAAAAAATTAATCATGCATTTTGGGTGGTGGAGAGGAATCTGGATGTGTAGGATCTTATTTTCTGCAAGGGGAAAGGGAGTGCCTGAAGAAGTTCAGTGCTTTTTGGGGGTTTGCTAATCGATGCTGGCAGCACCCCGAGGGTGAGGGAGCAGGCACCCTAGCAGCAACGCCGCTTGGCTCAGTGCAGCACAGCATTTCCAGGGATCTGTGGTTTATGACTGAGCATTTCTTGTGTCAATAATTAACAAAAATATCAATGTGATAACAGCAGGTGAAGATAAAGCTGGGTATAAGACTATAATGGCTTAAAGCAGCACATCCTGCGAGCATGCCAACAGACTGTGGGGCTGCTGTGCTTCCTAAGGAGAAAGCAAAACCAGTGCTCGCTGGTACTATGCTGCCTCTGAAGAGAGGCTAAATGCTATAGCTTTTTGCAAAAAAAACCCCTAGTTCTGTGGGTTTTGAAATCAGACTCATGAAATTTCTATTATACAAACCCAAAGAATATTTAATAAAATGGTCGACATCTCCAGAGTTTCTTCTCGCCCTGTGCTGGCAATACTAGCTTTTTTTTGACTTGAAAATGGAGCATGCTTGTTTTCTCGGCCAAATCACCATTTTGTTTAGGCAACATTTCACACATAATTATCTGTGGGGAATGGGGAACTTTCAGAGGAAAAGTCAAATTAGCAATTTTAATGCTAGAAAATTCTTGAAGAAATGCAGCTTGGGTAATTGATAGAGACCTAATCTTTACAAGTTATAGCAGTCTTTGAAGAGTCCCCAGCATATTTAACTTTATTCTGTAATTGTATGTTCGGGCTCTGAAGATATCTTAAGACTTGCTATTTATCTGCCTGGTGAGGCGCAACACTTTCTTATTAAAAACATATCTATCATGGTTAATGACTTGATTTTTTTCCTTTAATACAGTACAATGACAGGTGTAAAGAGAAGATGAGCATCAGATGCTTGAGCAATATGCTCACTGTTTCAAGACGCCTTGAACATCAGCATTCCTTCATGGTGCCAGAGGAAAAAAAAAAAAAAGCTACACAGATTACACGCTTGTGTTAGATAGAAAATAGTACCATTTGCAGTTTCAGTTAAAAGCATGTTGAAGTGCATATGGAAAATACCATTAGGAGGAACTCCAGAGCGCCTGAGTAAAATGGGTCATTAGGCTTTCGTTTGTTGGAGAGTGTCTCCCATCTGACAGTGCAGAATGGTAGCATTTTTAGCAGCTTATGTTCCCAGTTACATTAAACAGACAAACAGATTGACTATTTTGCATTTCTCATTTGACAACAGCTTGTCTTCATTTGCAGCACACTGGTGGCTGAGCTGAAAGCATGGCGGATGAGTGTATCCAAGGTCCTGGTTTTGAATAACAGCAGATGCCAACGTTTAACTTCAAAATCAATCAATTCTTTTTCCTGCATATGGATAAAAGGTCTAGTGAAGTGCCTGAAGGGGGTTTTCTGCTGTTTACAGCTGAAAATATATTAAAAAAAAAATTCATTACAAAACTTTCTGCCAGACATGCGGATGCTGGTGATTTTATGAAAGTAGGTATTTGAGAAAGTGGTTCTAATTGAGGGGTACTGAAAACATTATGTGAGGCCTAATGGAGGTTCATCTTTTAGACTCATATCTGGAAAAGTGCTTGATTGCTGTCAGATCTTGGGCCAGACAGTGCTGAGCAGACTCTGGGAGATCACCCGCTTCCCTGCCTATGCTTCTCCACACCACCAGCCATGAGTGCAGGAGCTCATGATCTGCAACCACAGGAGGTTGTAAATTAATTGTTCAGATTCCTGGAATATTTGGCCTGAAACCATTGTGGCCCATAAATGCTTCTCCTCTGGGGGATGGTTGGGTGGGGAGGACTATGGTAAAATGTACATGGGGTCAAAATTGGTTGAAACATCTCATCCTGAAGGCAGCTGAAGCAGGCTTGGAGCCTCAGCTTCTCAGGACAGTTGCGATTCTGCCCCCATGCATGTGCAAAGCGCTGTGATCTTGGGAAGTGTCTGTTCATCTTCCAGCGATGTACAACCAAAACACAGAAATAGAGGCTGAGATTTACCAAGTATCCATGATTGGGTTCCTGATAGAAAGGCAATGGCAGTCTGCATTTTCTTTTGAGACAGAGGGATGGGGTTGATTGCCTCTGCTTTCATGTACTACACCTGGCGATAGGACTTCCTGATGAAACTGTAGGATGGTCTCAGGTGGGACTAACGTCCATCCCTTACTGGCAAAATTTAGCACTGTCCAGATAGTATGAAAGATTCATGAGGTAGTAAAATGTGAGTGATATAAAGCTAATCCCAGTGTCTGGAGCATTTGGCAGAGGAGATGTAGGTCCGATGACAACGTGATTTGTACATCCTTCTTCTTTTAAGTCAACTTCTCCTCCAATAAGAAATGCATTATTTTCTGCCCAGTAGCAGAAAAGATAACCAAACCCAACACGGGGTGCTGGCTGAGTTCTCTCATTGTCATGTGAAAGCAAGGGAGCAGCTTCTCTTGCTACTTTTTGGCAGATTTTGAAGGCACTACTGTAAGCCCTCACCTTGAGGTGATGGTTGGGGATATGAAACCTGAACTGAAGAGGTCCAGCCCAACCAACTAAAAGCAAAAAGCGTAATACAAAGCGGTTGTCAGCTTTTCCTAAGCAGCTGCCTGTGTAGCGCAGGGTTTGGATCCCAGGTCTCCCAAAGCACTGTGTGTGAGCCTAGGGGCTTGACTCCAGCTTCTGATTTCAGGGAGTAAAAGCTAGACATGACAATGTGCAGCACTGAGCCTCTTCATCTTTTTTTTTTGATTTAGCCTGAGGTCAATGATTTTCTGCAGCCTGAGGGTGACAGGGAGAGTACAGGGACATGCAAAGCACACCTGTGACATCCCCCAACGCTCCTGCTGAAATGGTCTTCTTCTCCCATGAGAAGTTCAAAGGTTTGGCAGCTGCAAACAGCCACCAGTTAAGAAACAACCCAAAAGGAGGTGGGGGGAAACCTTTACAGCTGAAATAAATAATTCCTTCTCTCACCCATCCTCCCTGAAGATTTCCCTCTTTAGCAGCGCTGATCACATACACAGAGTAAATACTGTTCAGGACCCTGAAATAACACCTGCAGCCAGAAATCCCTCATTAGAATAAATGGTAGGTTTTCATCCAGGTTTTTCAAGCCATAGTGGAGAAACAATTTCTTGATTTTCTTTTTATATAAAGATGCTGATGTAGAGCATTCTAAAATCCTTTGGATAATGTTTATTTTGATGTCAGGTCAGTTATGTTAGACTCATATTTGAAGATCTAGTTTGGCAGTGCAGGCAATGCAACAAGAAAAGCTATTTTGAATCTGAAATAGTATTAGGAGAACACATCTGGGAAAAGAACTGTTGGCACCTAAAACATGCAGACAAGCCCTTCTGGAGACTAGCTAGCATTTGCTATACAGGCACATCTGGTACCTATAACGAGTCAAAAAGTCAATTCTACCTGGTAATTTTCTAAAGCAGTTTCCTTTTTTACAGTTTATTTCACCACATTTAGGCATGAACCAAAGCTCATTGCATTGATCTTACGTGATGCCACCATACTGCACACACATGGACTTCTTCTGAGCTATCTGTGATGATCGCACATCCCAGATGCACTTGCTTAGGTCAAGGCTTCCTTTTGGTCCCCACCCACACATGGTCTGAGCAGTGATGCCAGGGGATCTGCCGATAACAGAAATGGTGCTGATTTGCTGAGGCTTTCACGTGAGAAGGTAAATGATATGGATGCTCGGTGGCCCGTAAGTGGCAGTGAGAGTTGACAGTCACTAACTAGCCCAAAAGCCTTGGGTATTATTGCAATGAGGGATTTTTCAAATGTCTGATTTCTCTAAGCTGTCACCTCCTGCACAGCCAGAACAAGGCCCAGCATCAAAAAGGCCCGTTATCCTTCTCCTGCAGCAGAGTTTTGCTTAATATACTCTATTATGTGCTCCCTGATAACCGTGTGTCCCTGTCCATTCTGCCAGATTCGTTTTAACCAGCCTAGCAAGCCACCAGCGTACAGCCAGCGCGTGGCTGTGTAATGGGCTGGAGAATCATTCCCACTTGACTTCTGTGCACAGAGAGGCACACACAGCGTTAGTCTTGCTCTCTGGAGAGCAAGGCTTTCTCTGCCGCTCTCCACTGGAATATGTTTTCTTCCATCTACTTCAAATATCTTGAGATTCCCGCAGAATCGTCTCTTGTTGTGACTGCATTTAGTCCTCCGTGTTTCGGTCCGTTCATAATTTGATGTTGGTGTCTGCAGTCTATTGTTATTAAGTGTATGTAGTGATTAGAAGGAAAGAACAGGAGATTAGAGGAAGCCAAGAGCTCTCTAAGGCACACATTAAAAAAAAAAAAAAAAAGAAGGGGAAAACACTTTCAAGGCCACTGGAGTACGAGGTCTCAGCATGTGGTTGAAAGACATAAGCAAGTAAAAAATTTGACAAAGGCCATTGCTTGGGCTGCGTGTATGATTGTTTCACAGTAGAAAGAGCATAATATTGATTCCAAAAATGCTGTCTGTCCTTTTACCTAGAGCTATGTATTTTGATAGTCAAAAGTGTATAGCTTTTTTGACAAAAGCATTAAGGAATAGCTATGGAAAGTACCACAGCTTAAATGACCATGTTTTCTTTCTTCTACACTCTTTTAAAAAAAATTGTTGCCGTTGCTAGGACATGCATTTAGAGGTCTTTGTTGTCTTAATGGAGACTGAAACATGTGTAGAGTTTGGCATTTGCTTTTTTTATTCATCAGCTGAATAAAAAAGCCAAGCAGACAAAGCATTTGTAGTGCAAGAGTGGAGTGCAAATCCCTCCCTGTAAGCTGAACAAAAAAGCTCATTAAGAGGAGGTGGGATTTCCTGGTCACAGCTTTTAACTAAAGGGCAAAGGTCTCCTGTTAAGTACCGTACAGTCTAAACAGGGCTGCATAAAATTATGGGGGGGGGGAAGTCAAATATTTGTTCTTAATTCTCAAGTTAGTTTATCCAGAGTGGCAACCAGGGAAGTGTTGGGAATGATTAAATGGCTGCATTGAGGCTACAAATTGCTGCTACTTGCTTTTGTAGCTGGACTTGTTGCAGTTGAGTGATGTCGCCCATCAGTGCATTGTGTGCACAGTAAAACAGTCGAGCAGTGACAGATAGACTGAAACTCAGAGCTACTCCATCACCGCTGAAGGATCCTGCTCGCTGGGAATTGAGAATGAGCACAAACCATGCTCGCTACTCAGAAACAGCTGCTTTCACTCCAGCCCAGCTCCTCAGCTGGCCGGGGCCAGCAGCAACTAGTAAATATGCTTTATCTCTGATGTCGCCAGGGAGGAGAGCCAAACAAAACACAAGCGAAATAAATAATTTGCCCAAATGGTCTACTGATAGGTCTAGATGCTCAGATTGTAGACTTCCCAGCCAGCAGCACACAATGTCATGTGAGAAGATGACTTGCAAGAAGAGCCTGAGGTAGCGGTGTTGGGCCCCAGCTGGAAACGTGCACAAACTGCCTTCACAAATAGATGCTGAGACAGCAGCTCAGTCCACCCTCACCACGGCTGCAGGAGCAGAGCAGAACCTGCGCTGTCAGGACCGGTTTGTGCACTGGTTTACAAATGCTGCGTCTCACATGCAAATGCTCCCACACAAAAAGGTGAGAAACGTGATCTCAGAGGGATGGCCAAGGGCAAGAGCAGTAAGGGACTGAGGAAGCATGAGCATCCTTTGGGAAAAAAATAAGGTGCTAGCCAAAGCACTTGGTCCAGTCCGAGTGTTTCCCTGTTGTGCTTAGCTCAGTCCTGGAGCACAGCCTCTTCAGCACAATGTCGCTGTTAACGTAGGCAAGGCTTTATCAGTGGGATGGCTTGGGTGCTACGCAGCATCTTGCACCCAACCATGCAGGAAGAGGCAAAAGTGCGTTTTAACAGGACTCCGCACAAATTTGTTCACTTCTGTGTTTTGCAACCTCACTCTGCCTGTCCCCAAAAGGGCAGGTTCCTCTGCTGTCGCTGTGTTGAGGGAGAGGGAGAAACATCCCCAGCGCCTTCTCCCCACTTGTCTATTTCTGCCCGTTTCCTTCTGCGGTTTTGTACCGCTGTTCACTGGCAGGCTGTTTGCTAGTGCATTGAGTGGCTGGTTTGGGTGTTTTGTTGATCGGAAAAGACGACAGACAAGCGTAGCCATGTAGATAGGAAGGTTTAGAAGACTCAGTTCTGGGAACAGGTTTATTTTGGGCTGGAAAATAAATGGAAATTTAGTTTCTACAGATTGTTCTCACTAACTGTAGAATCAGCAAATTTTGTGTATGGGTTCATCATGAAACTGAAATGGCCAAGGCTTAGTATACATTGTGAGCTCTAATTGAAGGCATTAATTAACATTAAAGCAAAATTCTTCCAATCGTGTGCTAAACAGAAATCAGGGAGAAGCAGGTAAGCAGTGTGGATATCATTTGGCATTCTTTCTGAAACACAGATTAGCATTTAGAGTCCAATCCTCTGCAAAAACTCATTAATGGGCAATTAATTATGCTTCATAATTTGCACCTACACTTAACTATGTGCAGAACAGTAGCAGCTGCATTAAACATTGGTACAAAATCAAAATAAAATGAAACCACACCAAAGAGAACAGTTGTGCCAAACAGAGCTTGAACATAGATCTGTGTACTGATGTCAGCTCCGTATTTATTAGGATGATGAAATCTATCCCGTGGAAGGCTTAGAAGAACTTCCTGAAGAGGTTATAAAGAGTTATGAACTCTCTTCTGAAGAGAGTCATGAATTGTCCCCTACAATTGTTTCATTTTGAGGATGAATTTTGGTGCTTCTATTTTTGTACGTGTTCTGGTTTTAGTCATAAGCAAAGATGGTTGACGACAGGTAGGTACGTGCACTAACGTCCTTGTGCTCTGGGCGTAGCTGCTCTTAATAGGAACAGCCTAGTATCAGGATGTTGAGTATTGAACAAACAAGAAACTGTCAAGTTAGAAATGGGCCCATTCTAGAATTAAGAGCTTTTTTAACTTTAAAAAAATGGTGTGGCTTTTGAGCAAACATGGCTTTTTTTTTTTTTTTTTTTTTTTGGCTTCAGGTGGAAAAAAAGGCAGAAACCTGAACGTCAAAGAGAAACTCAGAAGGTGAAAGAACCCATGTGAACTGAAACCAGAAACAGCTCACACAATCCTACTGAGAAACAAAACTGCCTTTGCTTAGCCATATACCAACTCATTGTCATTTTTTTGTTATTAATTTATATCTCAGGAGCTTCAGGAAGCCTAAATCCTTGCAGTTAGTTGGTTGCATTGGAATCAGATTACAAAGGAGAGAGGAAAAAGTGGAGAAGAATATCAAGGGGCGGGGGGGAAGAGAGAGGTTGCATTGCAGCAGGCAAAGTGGAACAAATCATGTATTACTCTGTTGTAAACAGGAGGAGGCTGAGAGTGGCTACATGACCCAAGGGCATACAGGATGTCTTTTGGGGTTGGAAAACAAACACGGGTCTCCTGTGTCACCCTTCTGAAAGTGGCTTTTGAACCCAGGTACTAAAGAGAAAAGGTGCGGATGTTAGAGCAGTAGCCCACGTAGAAACAAGTGTTGGTACAAGTGGCTCACCAAGGAAATAATGCAGTTTTGATGTGAACTAGTAAGAGAACATGGATTTTTGAGGAGAGGGCTTTGGTGAAAAGTCTCCAGTCCTGAGCAGCGAAATGAATCCCACTGAAGGTGCAGCACGGGCACCCTGGCAGCGGGAAGGGGTAGATGAGTACTTACTAGCAGCAATGTGGAGATCAGGGGTGCACAGCTGGATGGCAAGAACTTTGTGTCCTCCAAACCTTGAACTGAAGCTGAAGACTTCATTTTTTGTGTCCTTTTTCTTGAAATAGGAAAGTGGAAATTTCTGACCATCATTTATCATGATCAGTTTATGGGCACTAGAAAAAACATCCAATAAACCCTGTCTTTGGGTCTAATGTGATTTATAGTGCTGAAGCAATGTATTTGTGAGGAGCTGGCCATGCCCACTGGTGCCAAGCAGAAGGCCCAGCCCTGTAGGCTTTGCCCCCAGGAAACAACAAACCTGTGTTGGGTGAAGTGCCATGACCACGCTAGCAGGATCCATTTTAAGAACCTTTACAGAAGATCTTGAGCCTCCTGAAGTGCTAGGTGGATGAACTGAAGTGATAGAGGAACGAAATATCTTACCTTGCCATGTTCTATCATCATCTGAGCAACCAAAATGCACCAATTTAGGGGTATTGCCTGAGTCTCTCCAAGTACAAGGGACAGCGGAGGCTTCCATCTCTGATGTGTTACACAGCAGGAGATGCACATTTTGAACACTTTGCAAGGCTGTGAGCTGATATAGCTCAGGGGAAACCTAACCATATAGTGCCAGTGATTCTTCTTAACAAATATGAATAATTCTGAAAACTAATTCACTGAATAAAGAAACCCAAGAAGATAGGCTAGATAATTTTTGGACATGAGAGAGAGTTCCTGATGGCTCCCTCAGGTGATAATGAAGGAACAGAGATGATCAAAGGCTGTGCTGTCTTCTAGAGCCAGAGCCAGTTACATCATCCTGCTGGAAAAACACAAAGTAGGTAATCAGAGATCCCTGAAGAAAAAATTAATTTTTACAGCATTCAACTACTGACTTATTTGTAAGAAAAGTAGATCAAAAATTGGAAGAGGGGAAAGGTTTTGAAAATATTTTCATTATTTATTAATTAATCATTATTTCACTAATGCCTGCCATCTTGACCTATAACTGATTGATCATGCACAGTGCATGCATGGGGATATTTGAGTTTGCATCTATGTTGGTTTGGTGGAAGACAGCAGCAAAAGGCAGCCTACAAACAGGTAGCAATTTTCATCCCACCACATGTTTTTTTAAGCTGCAAGTGAGATCATCCTTTCATGGAAACCAAAAGATGTTTTCTAAGAGACTTCTATAGAGAGCAGTTTACATGATATAGGACATTTAGGACAAGAGGAAATGGTCTTAGGACAAGAGGAAACAGTTTCAAGTTGCTACAGGGGAGGTTCGGGCTGGATATTAGGGAGAATTTCTTCACCATAAGAGTCATTAAGCATTGGAACGGGCTCCGCAGGGAGGTGGTGGAGTCACCATCCCTGGAAGTATTCAAAAAACATTTAGATGTGGTGCTTCGAGACATGGTTACTGGGTTTAGTGGGCATGGTGGTATTGGGTAGAAGGTTGGACTTGATGATCTTTGAGGTCTCTTCCAACCATAACAATTCTATGATTCTATATGTGTTTCTGTCTTTAAACTGGAGTGACAAGTCAACTGGTGGTAGAGGGTTGCTGTGGGTGACGTCTATGTCTTGGCTGTATTCACCCATCACCTTTATGCAGCTGCACATGTCCGGTTCCCACCTCCACCACCAGTTATTCCAGTTACTACCTCCACCACTTCTAAGACCATACCCTCACTGACTGGCTCACATCCTGCCCAGGCATTGCAGGGAGAGCCTGACCTGGTAATGGTAATAAACGTGGTTTCATGCTGCCTTTCTGTCTGCTGTGTCTGGACTGCAGAATGGGTCTGAGCACCTACTGAGGACTGCCTGTAGTGTCCTCCAAAGTCAAATGTCTGAGGAGCTACAGAGGCACCTGTCAGGGCCTCCTCCTGGTAATGTTCGCCCAATAAACTCAACGCACACCTGTTTATGGTGCCCTTGCATGGTGCCCTTGCAGGTAGGTCTTCCTACCCTTGTTGATTAATTTTGGCATCTAGCTGTTATGCACATGGACCATGTAGGAGCCAGACTATGTGATCATACTCCTGTTCTCACAAGAATGCTGCTTCTTTCAGTATAGAATTATCTCTCCCATCACCGAAGTACAGTCGCTTCTGTCCTGTTTCGCCTCGTAGCAGTTTAGGATTGGAAGTAAAAAAATAATACAGTATCTTAGTGAAACTGCAGTCACACAGGCTTTTAGCGCTCAATTAACCACCATCACAGATTTCTCAGTATACAAAGAAGGAAATAAATACCTTGAACTTGGGTGCCTCGAAGGGACAAGGAGAAAGAAATGGTTATTCTAGGTTTCATTCTCATTCTTTCTTAAAAGTCTTCTCCAGTAAGTTGAAATTGTGCAGCTGATGAAGTAATTTTCTGTGCTGCAAGTATTAAAGGTACTGGCTAATTTAGCTATCATGATAAATACCTTCTAGGAGCCTATTTTCTTGAAAGAGCAAAGAAAAAAGGAAACCTTTTCTGAAAATGGGTTAAAATAACTGTATTTTTCTTTGTATGGAAAATATTTTGAGAGAAAATAACCTCAAATAATGTGGGAAAACATGAGCTAACATGCTATTTAGGGAAAGGACACGAGATTCAATTTCTAAGATATGGACAAGGAAGGAGAGTGGCAATACTATGTCCTTGTAAATCTGTCTGGTTGCTGGCACTTGGCTGCAGTAATTAGCGGAGCTGTTGTAAAAGACAGTATGATCTTACTGAGGAAACTATATTAAGATACACCAAGCTGCTTGAGGTGTCCCAGGCTACCTGTGGCCCAGATGGGCTGTACAGATAGTCAGCAATTTGCCAGACATCGGAGACCATTTTGCCCAGCAGTAACTGCTTAGTCCAAGGGGTAACAGGAGTGACAAGCCCATTGCCCTGCCGTCCCACCTGAGGTATGGGGGACTCAGCGTGGTTATATAGCAGAGGATAGCAGGGCTGACCGAGCTTCTGTTAATTGGCTATTGCAAGGCCAAGACCCTGATCCTTTGTGTGATCCCACATTTCAAAGCCTTCCATTTACCTCCAAATGTTTATTATGGAGAATTTTGGCTCACCTCTGCCTGAGTTCTCCCTTAGAGTCGAGAATGGCAACTGCAGAAAAACCAGGCAGGTGCAAACCCAAACAGGAGAGACATCAGCTGGGGAAATAGTTTTAGCCATTCGTTGTCCCTCTCCTACATGTATGAAGATGATGCACACTGGGTATAGGCAGGTGGGATACTCCGTGGGGCAAAAGGAGAGCATGCCTTGGTTCCTCATGTAAGTTTTATCCCAGGCTGACATCTAAGTGGAAAAGAAGCCCAGGTTTGGGCTCTTTTCCCCTAAGTAGCAGTGTCACTGGCCCTGGGGATGCTTAATGCTGCTTACACCAGCCACGCAGAGATGCCAGGCCTCTTGCCTGGCCTCCCTCTGACAGCAAGGCCAGGCAGCTGGGCACGAGGCTTTGCATCACCTCCCTTCCCAGCTCCCTCTTTCACCACACCAGAACTATATATAGATATGTATGAAAATTATTACAAATCATCACTCTGAAAATGGATGCGCCTAAAAAGAAAAGTTAACTC
>NW_009614457.1:79127-104937 GCF_000690535.1 Cariama cristata | reverse complement strand
TGCTGAACCACAAGTTTTTGCCTCGAGCACATTTTTACAGCCCCTGTAAAAACAGAGGCATTAATGGAAAGTGTGACGCAGTGTCAACTCTTGCTGAACTGGGAGTGGTTGCTGAGTTTAAAATGGTCACCGAGTATTTTCTTCAGCTTCTACGCAAAGCCTCATGTATGAAAAACTGCACATGACATTCGCATTGCAGGCTACTCCACTCTTTTTTCCTTGACAAATTACTGTTTTAACTAACAGCACTCCAGTGCCAGGCCCCATGCTTTTAGCAGCACAGCTACCCACAAGCCCTTTTTGTGGTTCCCTTGTCTAGCTCAATTTAAACCCAATGTGACTCTGGCTAAGAGAGGCATTTTGCAATTGCCTACCACAAAGTGATAAGGGTCTGTTGCAGCAGATGACTTGTATGCTTCCCCAAATGAGCCCTTCACATTTAGGAAGGTCGGACGTGTCATTTCTCTAATTTTCTAACCGCAGAAATATATATTTAGAAAAGAGCAAGGAAACTTCCTTTACCCTAAGCAATATTGCATAATGATGCAGGAGGAGGATTAGCGCAAAGGTTTTTCTTTGAGCAGAATTCTGAGAGATTGGGAGCTAGAAAGACTCAATAATGACTTATTTCAAATATGCAAAGCCATGGCTTTCTGTGTGTTTCAGATCCTTTTCTGTTTCAGGTTGGTGTTTGCCATTGTAGGTGCAAGCTCTGCTGCTGTAGCTCCTGTCTGAGACAGCCTCTGTGTTTTCTCCTGTGCTGCCCTCCTGGAGAGCCATGGCCCCGCTACGATGCTCCTGCCTGGGGCCTCCACATTTGCTAGCACAGCCTCCTTTGTGCCCGAGCCCATCCCCAGCTCGTCTGACCACTCCTTCCCCCACTATCCTCCCCATCTCCTGCCCCTCGCTAAGTTTTAAAGAGCTCTAGGCGTTGCTGTTATTACAGTTGCACTACAAGGCTCAGGAGTCTGCACTGTTTAGACACAAATGCCAAGAATAATAGCAAATGGCCCTAAGTACCCTCGGGCTGAAGCCGTAGCTTGGTGATGAGTTTCCAGACCCTGTGTGGTAGGTCGGGGAAGAAGCCGAAGAGAGGATCCCCAGGGTCCTGGGCAGGAGGTGCTGCCTGAGTGGGGATAGCGGGTGGCAGGTGAGGTGCAGCATAGCGAGGTCTTTGCATGGGATTTGCAGCCATCACTCTTCTCCCACGGGCTCGTGGCTGTGAGATATAAAAGAACCATATAGCCGTTTTGGAGCATGTGAAGTTGGTGTGAGGTCACCTGTGTCTCCAGTGGGGACAGGCGCTGCCCCGGGAGGGACTGCAGCTCCCCAGGGATGCTGGGGAGCCCACTGCTGCTGTTATTTCAAATACAGACACTCTCCTAGACCTCTTCAGCACAGCAAGACAGCTCATTTTAGCCACTTTTTAGTGTTTTCTGGCAACTCCTTCCTTAGGGTCCTCACTCTCTTCATGAAGTGCCCAGGAAGCCATGGGGCTTTGCAGGTGCAGACTATATTGGGTGGTAGCTACCTAGCAGTTAGGTGTTGAACTATAATTAACCTCAGCAATCTGTCCCTCTGGGCCTGTGGTTCTTCAGGAAATGCGGCTGAAGCTCCCTGAAATCTGAGATTTCAGCATGCCCATGGGGCCGATGAGATTCACCCGTGTGTCTCCTGATGGTGTTTTTCAAATTTGACCATGCAAAGTCCACCTCTAGCAAAAGGAAGGCTTTTACTGTGATGCTCATCCAAATCTGAGAAACTTTTGTTAGGTGAAAGACCGTGGCAATAAACATAATCATAAGTGGTTGTACTGTACACATGAGGGCTGGGGATTTAGAAGAAATATATGGTGATTAGGCCTGGTTGGGAATTGAACCAATTTTTCTGTCAAGAAAATCTTTCTGTCAAGAAAATTAAAACGGTTTGGAAGTTATCTGTTTTGCCTGGCCTGGCTGAGGGTATGAAGCAATCGTTGGAGCAGAGTGGACAAGGATAGTTCTGTTCATCAAACTTTTAGAAAAGGAAGTTACCACTGCCTTGCACAACAGTGCCCCGAAAAGTTAGTTTGAGAAAGACTAATTATGGCAGTGGGAGTGTGATACATGAGAGCAGAGCCTTGGATCAGGAACCTTGTTCCCAGTCTTTCTGATGGAAGCTTGCATTTAAACAGTAATATTGGCATCTTGTTTTCAAACAAGATTTTGGAAAAATACTGTGAAACTTTTCTATTTGGAAACGTAACTTTCTCACACTAACTCAGCAGTGGTTTGTCCCTGTGCACAGCCTAATGGATCAAAAGTTCAATTTCTGCATAGTCTATTACTTGCATACTCAATAAAATAGGATGCACGAATGGCTTAGCTTTTTTTTTTTCTTTTTTTTCCCCACTAAATGCAATTTTTCCCCTCAAAGATTACTGAAAATTACTTTTGCAAGTCAGTATGAAGGCTTATCAGTCCAGTGGTGTTCAGATCCCATATTAACTGCCTCACATTACTGTGAACAAGAACTGCTGTAGAAACCAATGGACTAAGAATGTAAAGTACATACTGCTGATGTATGTCCCTGTAGTAACCCTTTCCCATCATAGGTACCTGATAGACTCTTCTTCCACAAACTATTCTATCTCATTTTAAAAAACATTATATTATAGAACTTAAACTTTCCTGATGCTTTGGGGCCGTATCAGTCATAGTGTTTGTGACTGATGAGTACAGAGAGCAAACACTCCCCACTAAGGAAACATGTAGAAAGATTGCTTTCACAGCATGCTCAGGGCATATTGAAAAAATTATGTTTCAGCACAAAAGCAAAAGAATTTAGCCTGTGCATGTCAGGCTGCTTTAAATATTTTATTTTGCCTGTCTTCAGAATCAGTGAATCCCAGAAGAAGCTATCCCTTGGGGCCCAGCCCTTCAAGGATATGGCATTCTTCAATCCCATTGATTTTAGTGGACCTTGAAGGCATTTAATACTTCATAGGCTCAGTCCCATGCTGTAGGAAGGTTACCCTGTGCGTGCTCACCTATTACAGCTGCCAGGCAATCTACTGTCCTTTGGTTTAGCTGACAAAGGGAAGGTAGGTGAGTTCAAAATTTAAAAAAGAAAAAGGAAAAGGTTTTTAATAAAGAAGTCAGTCTCCCGTGAATTAAGTTACCAAAGGATGGGCTCTCCCATCCTATAAAGGCTGTACAAGGACTCTACCTTCATTTCTAAAAAAAATGCTACAGCTCATGAAGACATCATGGGTTGCATACAGCAACTGCAAAGCCAAGGTCTCCTGTCTGCAGTACTGTGATGCATAGGGAGATGAGATGGTTACTAGAAGATTCCTTTGCCCTTAAGAAGTCTGCTCCCATTTGATATGATAAAATATCTGAACTCAAAAAAAAAACCAAAACCCAACAAACCCAAAGATGTCAAAAGAACATCAGTGTTGAAAACTGAAGGGCTTAAATGCCTCAGTTTTTCTTTCTTACAGGACTGTAAGTTGTCTTTCTTGTGTGCATCAGTCTGTGCTTGCATCATGACCAGTCACAGGTTCACTACTTCATGTGGGGCATACGTAGTCACTCAATATTTCTTTTCATCCTTGTCACTCAGCAAGTACACCTTATATAGCAAGGCTTCAGATGCTGCAGTGCTCGCTGCACAATGTGCTTCCTTCTCAGTGTTGCTGCCCTGTCCCCATCATGCATGGACTCTGCAGGTGCTAATGAACACATTTCACGTTCTTATGAGAGGAGGAAGCATCAGCCTCAGTGTAGAGGTGAGGAAATGAGGCACATATCAGTGAAGGTCAAAAGTTTCCATTTACTTTTGGTGCCCAGTTTGAGACATTTAAGCATGGTTTCTAAGAGCTTAGTGTCACCTTTTGCAGGTGGCAAATGGCATTGTGTCTCCAGTGGGCTCCTACCTCCCTGCCCCCAGGGCCCAGGAGCAGGGCTTGGCTCCTTCCACGCTCGCCAAGGGCATTGCCTCATGAGAATGACCACATGCTGCAGGAAAATAGCTGCAAAATGCCAGAGCACCACTAAAATAACCCTGCTCTGTTGACCTGGCATAGCGTGTACGGCAATGCACAATGGGGTCTGCCTTCACGGCTGGTTCACTTGAGTTACAGGCACTCCAGCAGCTTTCACACGTAGGGACTTCTTCTCTTTGGTTTGATCTGAGGAAGAGAAAACCAAGTTTCCAAGGAGATGGATACATTTTTTAATTATCACTCCAAACCTTTTATACTATTAATTTCTTATTATAGCTCCATGTTTAACATGCAATATTGTAAATACACTTTCAGATTAGCTTGCTGAATGGAAAAAAAAAAAAAGGTCTATTCTTAAAAAACTCCTCAAGGCATGTTTCCCTAAAGGACTAACTGCATGGCATGTGGTTTCAGGGGAGTTACCCCAGTTCAGTTCACTTCCTAATATGTACTAGAATTTTTTCATAGAACATATGTGTATAAACCTATGTCTTCTCCCCACACTTGCACTAGTGTTGACCATTTGCTTATTTGAAAAAAGCATCACTAGGGAATGCTACTAGGTTGAATGGGGTGTTTTACACTCATTTTCCCCAAAGAGAAATGATTATGTAGAGGACAGAGAAGAGGTAGACTGAGTCCTCTCTTTAATGAGTCCTCTCTTTAAACTCAACCTTTACATGTCAGTCAGTTCCTAACTAGTGACCTTAAGTTGGTGGTCTCAGACAACTGCTTGTGGCTTGCCATTTGCAGTAAGGATATGGGTATTTTGCAAGTGTGGGCAAATTACAGATTACTGGTGCATCATCACGAACGATGCTCTCATCGATAGGCAGAAGGTAGGACAAATGTCAAACATTTAGAAATACCTGAAAATGCTGCAGTGGCAACATGGGGAAGAGGGGTTGGTTCTCCAGGGCACTCTCCTTTGGTGTGGCCCCTGCCTCCAAGCTCAGAGGAGAACCAAGAACTGTCAGATCTTCTGCTGGAGCCATAGAATTATTATGAGAGGAACTGAAAGCAAACCAAAACAACCCCCCAAAATTAATTGGTTTTATTGCTAGTGTGTATGTTAGGTTCCTGGTATGATGGGCAAAAAAAGAAAAAGAATAGGAAGTAATTTTAACCTGTGCTTAGTCACAGAAGCCAAAAGTATATACAGGTTCAAAAATGAATTTATTAAATACATGCAGGGTATTGAATGCAGTGTCAGGGATGCTCTTCCCTTTGGAGGAAGAACCATTCCCTCCAGCACTGCTCCTTGTCCCTCCTCCCTTCCCACTGTTCCAGGGACTTGCACATGGCCCAGTCAGAAACCAACTGCCAGACTGGACGAACCATTAGTCTGAGCCACTCTTGCAGTTCCCATAGTCTCAAATTTGCCTGCAACAGAAGTGCATATATACCAGTTTGATAATGTTAGTTGCAGCCTGGACAAAAATACAAATAAGCCACATGGAGCGAGACATTGTGTATGCAAAGTAAATCAGTGTGCAGAGCAACAAAATCAAAGACATGCTGCTGACTGACAATAGTTTGCCCTAAAATAAAAAGTAGGTCTGTCTGTGGGCACAAGGAACATACTTATTACCTTCCCTCCATCCTGCAGAGCTTTTTAGGTGAGCGAGTACAGGTCTCGCTCAGGCAATTTACATGAGCGGAAGTGTGACAAACGGGGACAGTCCCTACCTTGAAGTAACAGGCCACAGAAGGGAAGTTTAGCAAAAATAGGAGCCATTAATAGTCATTCCATCTCGCTTTGTGAAGTTCACTGAGGTTTAATTAAAGCACTGATATGTTTTTGACTGACCTTATTTTCATACCTGATAATCAGTAAACTCATTATCATTTTTTGAGCTTGGTTTTGAATCTAGCTAATTAGCACTCTGTGGGTCAGCAGCTAAGTTAAATAAAGACAAGAAGGAAAACGCCAAGATCTGCATATTTTAGTTGCTCCCTGCAAAGGCAAGTGGTCATCAAGTAACGCCACCAGCAGAAGGCTGAGCTGGCACTGATGCACGGTGTTTAGAGGCACTGGGTGAGCACCAGCCGGGCAGTGGGAACAGGACCTAGCTGAGCCTCCAGCTTTGATAATCAGGGCATCAAAAATGGCTCAAACATCAGCTTTGAGCAGCTGAACCATTTGAACCCCAACCTGTATTGAGCAGGTCTGGAGGACAGCAGAGTACAGATTTCACAGCTCGTCATTGCACCTGCACTTAGCATGTGGAGAATGAGTGAAAGGACAAGAGGAGCCCCAGTTTGCAGCACTGGCATTTCCAGGAGGGAAATATGACCTTCTCTGTGTTTAACAGGGTGCTCAGCTGTTGCTGGGACAGGCCCCAGCCCAGGCTGGAGGGACCTTTGCCACGTACTCAGCATCCTTCCACCAGTTAACCCTCCCGGGCTTCTTGTCCTTCTCTGAGCTTCCTGAAAGTTAGTGCTTGCAAAGAACTCAATGGGTGGGAGAGGTGTAGGTGAGGTCATACTTCAATAAACACCATCAGCTCTGACTACAGGAGACACAGCCGTGGGCTGGGGAACTGCAAATCTGCCACGGTTAGCTGGGATTTTCAACAATAAAACTGGCAGGAAGAGAGGGGGATGAGCAGTACCAGGCAAGAGTCAGAGGAGAGTATTGAAAGGGGGTCCCTTCTCTTAGAGGAGAGCAAAGACCACCAACCATATCGGCCAGCAAGTGAGGAACAATGGTCTGGGCCACATGTGATGTTCCTGTTGTGGTCATATAGAATCATAGAATCATTATGGTTGGAAGAGACCTCAAAGATCATCAAGTCCAACTGTATACCTGATGCCACCATGTCCACTAAACCATGTCTTGAAGCGCCACATCTAAATGTTTTTTGAACACCTCCAGGGATGGTGACTCCACCACCTCCCTGGGGAGCCTGTTCCAATGCTTAACGACTCTAACAGTGAAGAAGTTCTTTCTAATGTCGAGCCTGAACCTCCCCTGGCGCAACTTGAGACCGTTTCCTCTTGTCCTATCGCTAATTACCGGGGAGAAGAGACCAACTCCCGCCTAACTACAACCTCCTTTCAGATAGTTGTAGAGGGCGATAAGGTCTCCCCTCAGCCTCCTGTTCGTCAGACTAAACAACCCCAGCTCCCTCAGCCGCTCCTCGTAAGGCTTTTTCTCCAGGCCCTTTACCAGCCTTGTTGCTCTTATCTGTCCTCATCATTCCTATTCAAAGCAAACCGCTTCCATCTCCAGTAGTCAGGAAACGTCAATGGTTTAAATGCTGGGGAGGAAACAAATAATTATAATACTTAGCACCTGGCTTGCACTTTGCACATTGACAGCACTGCACAGCCATCAGCTAATGAACTGAACGAGGTGTTCAATTACACAATGATTGTTAACGCTCAGTTAAAACCTACAAAACTGAGCACCAAATGGTAGAGCTGCAATTTCAGCTGGCGTCTTGTAGACACTTCCTTCGTAATCGTGGATGGTGCTTAGCAGTACTTAAAACAAACTACTTCTCCTCTTCTTCCAGCTTTTCCTGATGTTTGTGTGTAATGGCCTGTTCTTAAATGAGCCTCTCCCTTTCTGGGAGCTTGTAAATCTTATGCTGTAAGACTCTGGGTACAGTATATGTGAGATATGCTAGGCAGGCTGCTGATTCTCTTAGAAGCTCTGTTGTAAGGCTTTGCCAAACCCATGATCCACACAAAATAGAAGAAAAAAAGACCAGTCTGTAAAGTAACTAAAACATCCAGCAAATTCTTTATATCTACTATGATTGGAACGTGACCAAGTCTTGAGTTTCTTTATAACTTAGAATTTGACAAAACCTTCAGCACGTCCTTTATACACGCAGACACATGGTTATAACAGCCACATGATGAGCTGCAAAACTAATGGCTGAAGCATGTGATAAATTGCATTTATTCTTCACCTTTACCTGCTTCACCCATACGTTGGCCATCTCCTTTGCCCTGCACACAGTGATCCATCACCATGGGGCTACCTTTCCTGTCCTGCTTCTTCCCGCAAGAGCTGCTTTGTGCCTTTCAACAGCCAGCCATAAACCTGCTTCTTCCTTTTCATCCTGGCAAAACTGCAGGAGCCCTCCATCCCCAAAGGCAGAAAATTCCCACTACTGAAAAGGCCTGCCCCACCGATTCCCTCTGTGCTGCAACTGTTACACCAGGGGAAGTTCAGGTTGGATATTAGGAAGAACTTCTTCACTGTAAGAGCTGTTAGGCATTGGAACAGGCTCCCCAGGGAGGTGGTGGGGTCAGCGTCCTTGGAGGTGTTCAAAAAACATTTAGATGTGGCTCTTCGAGACATGGTTTAGTGGGTTTAGCGGGCATGGTGGCGTTGGGTAGAAGGTTGGACTTGATGATCTTTGAGGTCTCTTCCAACCATAACGATTCCATGATTCTATGTTCCCAGCACCAAGCTTTCATTTCATTACATGCACGGGGCAGGCCAGGCCATCCCCATTGTGATGGCTTTAGTGAGCACATGGGGCTCCAGGGCTTTCCTCAGCAGGAGGAATTTGGCAGCTCCCACAGCTGCCCAAATCCTGCCCACATTATCCCAGTGTGGAGGGGCAGCCGTGCATATGATTCACCATGAGCGTGCCGAGATGAATTACACTAATGCGCTTTCTCCAGATACTGCTGTTAAAAGAAACTCACACTTCTGTCTCTGCAAGCATCATTTTATCCTCAATTTTATGACCCTAAATGATAAAACTGTACTGAAGTATAGCTTGCTGTTATTTCCTTCCCCGAATCCAGCTTGCACCAAACTGACAACTTTTTCCCTTCTCTTTTGCTCTTATTGCGGAGCACCCAAAGTACAAGGTCATTGGGGGGGAAGCATACTATTGTCTATTTATGTGAAGAGGCTTTTTGATGCCTCAAGAAGCAAAATACGATGGTTGATATTATGAAGGTTAACAGGGGGCTTCACATCTGGGTGAACGAGAGCTCACAAGAAGAGGCTCGGTGCCTCCAGCCATCGCAGCAGCAGTGTTTTGCTGCTGCCCGCAGTGTGGGGACTGTTACCTGTCTCGTATTAAATGACCTTTATTCAGATCAGCCGTTGCATTGCACCATGCACGTGTCTGGTCTTTCTTTCTGGACACGGTGTGGAATTCGTTAGATGTTGCTTCAGCAGTTATCCTTAAGAGACTGAACAAATTTTACAGTCATGGGAAGGGAAAGTCCTAAGAGCTGCCAGGTTAGACAAAGAAAAGAATTATTTCTAAACTTGAACTACCAAATTTGATGGCAGATGTAACAAAGGGCAAGTACCCTCTGCCTCACAGAGAAGCATTAGCAATGTTTATGTATCCCTAATTTTGCGGGCTCTGAAGACACACAGTGCTGCAGTCCGACTGAGATATCTGCATGCATCAGAACCCTGCAAGACTTCAAAATATTACTGCTGTAGTGAAGTATTTATGGCATTTGGAGAAAGAGACTGGCACAAAAAACTCCAGGGGTCTAATCCTAGCCCTGCTAGTGAATTACAGTGTGACTTTGGGCAGTGCATTTACCTTGCCTTTCTATGGGAGTTCAGCTTGTGTGATTGCAAAACAGGTACCAAAGGACTTACCTGCTGCCCAGGTGAGCTGGCAGGGATGAGGAATTCATCCCAGGTTTTGTGGCTGCCTGGCAGTCCCTGGTCCCCTTTGTGCTGCCCTTGGAGCAAATCCCCGGAGCCCCAGCCCCAGCCCACACCCTCCCAAGACGCTGCAGCCCTCCCATCTGCCTCTCTCCCAGGGTCCCTGCCAGCCCCAGGCATTCACAGGCTTTCATTTGCTCCCCAACATTAGGTTTCCTTCCCACACCAGTGGCACAACCTTCCACACTCGCCTTGCACCAGGCTTCCCACACCAAGTCAAATGGGACAATGCCCCCACTCACTGATCATAAAAAGCTCCAAGGGGAACAGTGCTTTGCCCTACTGCTACGCATACTTGCCATGGATTGTAAATATAACTCTGGAAAATCATTCATTAATTAGTTGAAATTGCATTAATATGATAATGGAAGTGATTTTTTTTTTTCCCTTTTGGCTGAGGGAATAAACAAGAATACTTACAAGGGTCTTTTATAGAACAAAATGATGGAAGTAGCAGAGACGATGCTTTTAATGAAATGTGTATATTTACTTGTAAAAATGTACTACGGATGCATATGCCAGGTAATAAACAAAGGGTTGAAAAACCTGTCTGATCAGCAAATCTATGACTAGCTACTAATTAGGTGTATCTCATTTAGGAAAACACACTTGGCTGCCTGAGTTTTGGGGGGGGCGGGGGGGAACGGGATGGGACGCAAGGAGAAGGAGGTGGCGGTGCTGAAGTAGCAGCAACAGTGATGAGACAAAGCAAGTTTAAAGCAAATCTCTCTCATCTTCTATCGAAGACATGAATGCCAGACCCATTAGCACCTATTCCAATAAACTCTGTTTTTTAACCTTTCCCTTATCCATCCCGGAGTTTTCTCACCAGTGCAGTGCAGGGAGAAACCCCCCTCAGCGAGGGGTGTGTGACCGAGGACCTGGCTGGGCTCCCGAATGCAAACACAACAGGCCTAAGGTCCAATCCTTTCCACAGGTCAAGGCACCAAGACCTGTTTTACATACAGTCGGAGCCGTTGTAAGGAAAGCAGCCCTACCCTCCGCAGCTGTGAAGAAAAAGAGCGCAGTGTGGGTTTCAACCATGGCGCAAAGTAGTCCTTCACAAAAAAAAAAAGTAGTCTTCATAAAAGAGACTTTCTTCGCTATGATCATTAAAATAAATGGAAGCATAGAGATTAATAATGAAGTAACCCAAGCAAATCAGACAACGTAGGCTGTCTCCCATCCATTTCAATATCTGAAGTTCATTTTGGCTCATGCATCTGAGTCTGAGTGAGTTTTCCTGATTGATGGATGATAGCTCACATCCAGGTATTGGGGTTTTTTTTTTTTTTTTCTTCTTTTTACAGTCAAAGTGTTTTAGAAGGCATGGTTTTGGAAATACCCATCGTCTGAGACCAAAAAAGATATAGGTAGTTTCTAAATTGATTTTTGTAGACAGATGCTATTTCCATTTCATTTCACTTGAGAAGAAGTTATCTGTTCAGTTATTTTGCTGGCTGTGACAAACAACAGTAAAATACCATAGCAAAAAAAAAAAAAAAAAGAAAAAAAAAAGAGTTGATGACAATTTTATACCCAGACAAATGGATAAAAATAAAGGCATCCAGTTTCTTTTATACACCAAATTCAGCGTGAGACATCAATGTCTCAGACCATGCTGAACATTGTAGCAGTAACCTAGAGAAGCATCTTCCCATGTGCTTAGCACATAAATAATCCCAGTCAGAGCGTACCCTCGCATGCCCATGGTTAAGCACACACTGAAGTGCTTTGCTGTGCAGGCTCAGCAACGTTTTGCAGTCCTGCACCCCTACCCTGTGAAATCTGGAAGCCTTAAAGACCTGTCAAAGGTGAGATGAGATGAGATTCCCACATGCCAGTTCTCTGCTTGGAGGCTTCTGACACCAACAGGCTCCACAGCATAGCCCATCCTTGGGCCTGGAGATGCTTCACCCATCCTGCAGACCCACTACCACAGCTGGGAAAACAAACTGACCTTCTGCAGAGCCTCACAGGTGGCCCTGATAAAGACATAATTGTGAATAAATTAAATAAGTGAGCTCTCATTAAGTGCTACCTGGTCTGTATGGCCGAGTGGGGATAGTGACTGCTGGGAGCTAATACGTGACCCTTTTGATGCAATGAGCAGCAGTGCCCAGCCTGGCTCCCACTATTGAGGGAGGGAGGGGGTGGCTGGCAGCAACCCCCCTGCTAAGGGTTGGGGACTGGGTCTGGGTCAGAATAACCCGTGCTTGGGCATCTTCCAGCCTCACTGCAAAAGATGTCTGGATTGGAGAGGGCTGTGAGGCTGCTTCCCTGAGCAGCAAAGGGGCAGGAAGGTTGTTCCTGGAGGTGACTTGTTGGCTGAATTCCTGTTGAAAGGATTACGCTAATGCGGCTGGGATTGCATCACATTATTAATGGTGCGGTAGGGTTTTTAGAGCCTTGCGCAGGAGTCTTTTTATTTATTATTTAATTCTAAAAACCCCAAAATAAATAAATCATATCACTTATATGCTAGACTGGTAGGTGCAATGGAAAAAGCAAAGATGGATGGATAATGTCACATTTTAGCCTAATAGCTGTACAGTTTCATGTTATATTTACATTGTTTGATGTTTAGCTGCATCAGTATCAGAATATTAAAAGCATTTTTTAAAAATCAATAATTAAACCTGGATTTAATCATTATTCAGAGCATACAAATTCACAGACCAGTTGTATTAAACACGATAGAAATATCATACTGTATGTAACTGTACTCACACTAATTGCACATTCTGGCACATTATGGGGTAATGATGCTTGAAGTTACCAAACAGTTCAAAGATCAAAGGCCACACAGTCAAAGATTTTAAAATAAAGCTCCTGATTCGTGAATTTATGATAATGTGCTAAAATTGACCTCTTCCCCTCATATAAATAACTATATATAATTATATAATAATTAGCCTGTAGTCCCACAGCAATTACAGAGTTATTCCACGGGTATCTAAGCCTTGATAAGGATGGTAGTACCTGGCATCTCCCCCCACCTCCTGCTCTGCAGCTCTAACTTTCCATCAGTTGCACACATGAAAATATCCCGAGATTTCCATGTCCTTTTTGCTGTGGATTTCACCAATGCTAGACTTTTATCTCTGGTTGCTGGTTCTGTTTAATTGGTAGTTTGCAGATAATAGCAACTCAGAGGAATATTATTCATTCATCTTCAAAGAGCTGGAAGCCAAGAGAGTCTGATGGGTCACCCAGGAAGCCTTGCAGAAGACTGAAATGGGAAGGCAGCATTTTTATCACCTTCCTCATTCAGAAAAGAGAGAGAGAGAGCGCAAGAAAGAGCAAGAAAGAGCCTGACCAGGAGCCAAAAGGAGATGATTATGTGGTTATCCAGAGGGATTCTTTCTATTACTTGACAAATCAGAACACAGATTTAGAGAGACAGGTTGATGTGCTCAGGAAGATCAATGAATATGAGAGGTTCATTGATGGCATATGCTTGGGTTTAGACATAAGTGGCAGCTTCACAGGTAGTGACAGCAGAAGGGAAGGAAGGAGCCGATGGTCAGTGGCATGCCCTGGGGTCTGTACTGGCAAACAGAGTACCCTTCCCAGTGAGAAGAGGTGGCCCCAGGGCCTTGAAGCAGCAAAGTTGAATGAGATTTTAGCCATAGATGTCAAGGAGTGAAATTTCAAGGAAAGCTCAGTAAATAACCATGCCTGAGAGAAGCTCTGTTGGAGCTTCAGACGTGCTGATGGTGAGAAAGGGGCTCAGCGGTGCCCTCTGACACATCTGCAAAATGCAAACAAAAACCTCACCCAACAAACTACTCGCAGCTTCCCGAAGGATGAGAGGTTTTTCAAGTGTAAATATTTGCTCACGTGGTTCTTTTATTAATCTGCCTTGCAAACCCTTGTCATGAATAGTTTTAAGATGCTCTCCTGTTCTCTGCAACTCTTTCATTTATTCTGATCCGCAATCACTTCAACACACTCATCCAGCCTATTGTCAGCCAGCAAAAGCACTTGGACCTGCTCTTCGGCAGAAAAGATTGTCCATCTGTTATGCATTGATAGAGTGAGCTGCTGAAGATAGAAGAACTAGAAATATTTTTGTTGGCACAGAGGAAGAGGCTTGGAGAGAAAGTAAGTTAGGGACAATAAAGATAGCCAGGAACTCTGGAGCACTGACCTCCAGACGCATCCAGGGTCATCAGGGAAAGTATATCAAATATGTTAACAGATATCGGGAGCCAAGAACTAATTTTAAGGAGGCCTGAAAGACATTCTTGCTAGTTCAGTGAACAATTTAAAGCAACCAAGGCAGTTTCTAACATTATGGAGATTTTTGCTTGTTTGATTCATCTACTGTCTTTTGCAGAGGCATTCAGATTTCCAAAATTTAGAAAGGTAAAGTCATTGATTCTTAACTTAGGGCAGTCAACAAAATCTGAAACCTTATTTTCCTAATGTTTAGTGGTGTATAGGAGTTTCTGTCTGTATTTTATATCTTAATAAGCCATGACAATGTGCAATGATATAACTGAGGCACTATAAGGCAGTTTGCAAACAAATTTTCTGACAGCCACCAATGTGATTCCAGAAAGTTAACTGTGGTTGCAGATTTAACTATGAATGGGTTGTTTTAGGAGTTCTTTAGGAGATCCATTTTTATGCCTTTTACTATCAAGTCCACATACATAAATGGATGCTTCAAAGCAAACTAGAGCAACTTCAGTACTGAGCATCTGACCTGATCTCTGTTCATCCCAAGTTCTGAATAATGCCTTTTTTTCCTTGTTTACGATTGCATTAATTTTCAGGTTCTTCTTGGCTTAAATATGAGGACTCTCTGGAAAACTGCAAAAAGAAATATATTTTAGATTTGCTGACCATGAGACACTCATCTAAATTGTCAAACTGAAAAGTACATGTGATAAAAAATATAAAATTCTATGCTAAATCTAATGTATAAAATAACTAAGCAAGCAAGCAGGAATCCAATAAAAACATTACTGCAAAAAAAAAAAAAAGATACAAAGGATGAAGAACTGGATTTCTTTATTTTGTTTCTTTCCTCACCTGCAGAAAAAAATGCTGGAGTGGCTTCAGACAGAGGACATAATGATGGTGGGGCAGAGGAGAAATAGCCATGGTCAGGTCCAAGTGATTCAACAAGACTCAGGTTCCAGGGGATTCAAAATGCAGACATTCAGGGGGAAACAAAAGAATTTTGAAACAAATCGTATAGATGAATGTCTGTGTGTAAGAGACAGAGGGAGAGAGCTATGTATAGATAAACACATATTTGTACATGTATATACATATATTCATGGGAGCGTGTCTGTGAGTGTAAATCTATACAAAAGATGCTGTTAACCTCACATTCAGGAGTAATGGCATCCATGTGAACAACTGCTCTGCAATTGAGAAAGGATTTGAGTATTGTAAGTTGCCAAAGGGTTCAAAAATCAGGGAACTGATATAAAAATTAGGAAATTTAGACTAATCAGGTTATTCAGATGGAACTATTGTATTTCATTCAAAGTACAGTAAACATATAGATTACTCAGCCAATAAGACCACCGGGGCAAAGTCTGTGGCTCATACTCTGGAAAAAATGAATTCTTTTAATTTTTTCTGTAATTTCTACTTGTTCGTGGACATAAAGTAAATATTTAGATGACTGCCTGACCAATTTGCCAGTAAAAGTTTGATATGTAGTTCAGTTGATTGTCATGGATGGTTTTTTTCACTCCGTTCTTATTTATTTTGAAGACAAATGAAGGTAGTTATTTTCTGTGTTTGTTAAAGTCTGCCCACTTCAAGTGCTCCATATGCAATTTACACAGTGAAATAATAAGCTTCTGTCAAGATTTAGTTTAAATGGTAAGACCTGCCCAGCTCTCCCTACGGCATGCCACTCAGTCCAGCAGTGCATGAGTTCTGAGGGAAGCACCGTCGGGGCCTTTGATGGCCTCTGCAGGGCTTAAGTGTGAATGCCTAATTGTGCAGTGGTATTTTTAGCTTAGATTTTGGGGACTGAAACTGCTTTAGTACTTCAACAAACAGGTCACCATCCTGGTTTCAGCTTTTGGGGGTTTTTGCAAACCTGGTATAAACCAGAAGCAGACGAGAGCAAGGCAGTAGTTCACATAAAGTGTTGGTAGCGCCCAAGAACATTTGGGAACTAGGTCAGAGAAGTGGTGGTGTAAACCACAGCTTTGTCCTTACACCTTGCTGTCCTGACCCATGAGAAAGAGTAGGGGAAATGCTGCCGTAGGGGTGCAGGTAGGATTACTCTCTACCTCAGCTGCCCTTGGTCACAGCCTGATGAGCTTGGGCTCTAGATGAAGAAGGGTTTGCCCTGGAAACCACCTGCCCTGACCTGTAGAAAGGGATGACGTACTCAGCTGAGGTGCCTTTTGAGATAATCCTACAGTGAAATGGACAGACAGGATTTAGTAGAGTTGTGCAAATGAAGGTGGGCAAATCCAGGATAACTGTGAACTGGGCAAGATGGTATAGAGATATGAGAAAGGGATAAAAAGGCTGGTTCATCTGCATTGGTGTGGTTATGCACTCACAAGTGTAAGAATGTTGGTGAGGAGAGAGCAAACTGATATTTGTAGGCGTTGACGTGCAATGAAGTCGTTGCAGAACAGGCCCCATCTGTTTGCCAGCACAACCCCAAAGCCACAACCACAGAGGCGATGGCAGAAAATGCGGGGCAAAAAGTGCGGGTCTCTCAGCATTGCCTGTATTTACATAAAGAAATTTCGCTTCAGTTAAAGCTTCCTTGGGAATATGTGGGAGGGGGTAGCTCTTCAGCAGAGGATGCTGTCTCAGCCTTATATAAATACCTGTAGAATTGCTCAAATAGTTCATTAGTAGCTTATGAGTTTGTGTGCTTGCATTCCTCGCTAGCTCTAATTGCAAGGATGTTGATTCGTACTGCATCCGACCGGAGCCGGCGAACAGATTCTCTGCTCTATTGCCCCATTAAATGAGGTGTTGCTGTATTTGACTCAAACAGAAAAAGATCCCTTCCTATTTAGTAAAGAGACTGGCTAGGGCTGACGTAGCTGGGGACAGATTTCCTTCCAAATCTCAGAGAAGTCCTCCTGAATATGAGACGTTAATTGTGGCAGGAATTAAGGATTAAACAGTCATGGCTTCAGGTTACTATTGGGAACTGAAATCAGGATTACAAAGGAAACTGGGCCATGCCCTCACAATGCTATTACCCCAGTTCTTGAATCTAAAAAACCTTTGAAACTCATCCTCAGTGACCAATAAAAACTAGTCTAAATTGTGCTTACTGAGGCCTGAGGAAAAGAGTCATAATTGTGCAGCCATAGTTTGGACACTTTTCAAAGCAGAAGATAACGTCAAGGACAATAGAGTGAAATTCAGCCCTGATTTATACCCTCTGCAACCTTTATTAGCGCCAAAGCTCCAGCATTGGCCATACATCAGGCCACAACCTCATCTCCTGTACGGGAGAGACAGACCCCACGCCGGAGGCCAGCCACTCGTGCCTCGAGTCACTGTGAAGAGAGCAAATGCATTGCAAAAGCATTTCCCCTGGGGCAGAGAGTCGGATGAAGTCCCTGTGTAAGTTCAGCCTCAGACCTGGGGTAACCATTAACCTCAATGGCTGCATCCCCTGTGGGCAGGTACGAGGCTGGATTCTGCTCGCAGGGGGGTGAAAGCTCCCCCACAGCACCTACAGAAGGGCTCGGTGTTGGGGTGATGTCCTCCGTTCAAGTTCTTGGGAGGGGGATGCTCAGGTGGGCTAAATATTTATGATGGTGCGAAACTCCATACCTGACCCCAGGATACAAAGCCGTAGAGATGCACGGGAAGAAAAAGAAATTCTGTGGTTGAAATTTATGACATGGTAGCACATACTTAATAACCAATTAAAGCCAAGATTTATTGGGAGCTAAATTACATTTGTATTATAAATAGAACTAGAATATACTGTTACAGAACAAAAGCAAAACATCTTAGCATTTAATATTGTAAAAGACAAAGTAATCTAATGGACCCTAAATGTTAATGGGTGTAAAGATTTACACTTTAATTGCATTTTTAAGTCATCTTATTTTACAGCTCTTTTTTCTGTGTACATAGAAATCAACAATGGGCTGCCACGTATACTTAGTAGTGGCAAGACCAACTTAAGGAAACCTGTTATTATAGGCAAGATCAGTTTATTACTTATAAATCCTCACAAACATTTTAATTGAAATGAGCAGTGGACTTTCACTGACCTTGGCTGTATGTATGTGAGACCTTCATAGCAAATTAAGCTGGTGAAAAGTGGGGGGGGGGGAGAAGCCAAGAAGGGAGAAAGAGGTAACAAGACAATTCCTATTTGTAAAGCCAACAAATAAATTATATTAGATTTAGGGATTTACTTTATGGCAGGGAAAAAAAAAAAACCCTAGCAAATGATGAAACATAAAATTACATCTGATGAAATGATAACATCATTATATTGTATTTATTAAAGTATTATCAGCTATAACCCAACTTTGGATGATATCCGAGGTTGGCATTTCAGGACCTGCTTTCACAGCATATAGAAATGTTACAAACTTCCCAGAAACCGATTCCTGTGCTCATAAAATTTCTCTTCCAGTTTGTGTTACCACTTCAAGATTCATAAGCTGAGTTACAGTTATAGATGAATCTAACTCATATTACATTTGAAAAAATAAATGTGCACTAAAAGTAATTAAAGCATGTTGGTTCATGAATAATACACCATTTTACTACTATTTGCAGAGTATAATGAGACAAGCTACTAAATTGACAATGAATGCTCTATTATGTGATTGCCAACTGTTTTATAAGATATTGAACAGATTCATTTATTCTATCATCATGTGCATTATCAAGCTATTGCTTTTTAATAAATTAATTTCTCCTGTGTCTCCAGAGCCTTACTTTGAAATCTGGCTGAAGGCATAAATGAAATTAATTTTGTGGTCTGAGTTTAACTACCAGTACCGGGTGACTTACCAATACGGCGTCGCCGTCGGCAGCCACCACAGAAGGAGATTTCTGCCGGGTGGCCGCAGCAGCGACGCGCTGGCCCTGGCGGAGGGGCTTAATTGCGATGGCAAGGGATGCCTTTTAATAGCCAGCTGACAGAAATAGTCGCCTCTGCAGGGCAGGGCTCTCTGATAGGTCTTGTTTATCAGGGGTTCTCCTTGCCAGTCATCCCCCTTCCCCTGCCCTTCACCCCCACCCACTAACATGCCGTAAATTGACCCTTTAATTGTTTAGCAGCCTAAACCAGGTGACACCATTCACTGACTGTAAAGCAGCACTTAATCCCTGGTTGGGCGACAGTGTCATTAGGAAAATAATGTGATTGCGGGGAAGAATCTCCCATCTCGGCTGCACGCTGTGTTGGAGGAGAGGATTATCTGTGAGCCCTCGGCTGGGGCTGAGACAACACGTAACGTCCGTACAGCCCCGATGCTGCAGAGCTATTTCACTCGATGGTAAACAACTTCTAATTGCAGCTGTTGACAGGACTCACCGTGTTATAACTAACCTTGCCGCAATGTTATTATTTCTGAAGGGAGCCTTTCTCCATATTTTTAACAATAAGTCTGACAGGTGTCATATTAAAAACAGGGCTTAATTCTAATGCAACTATTCCCACCCGCCTTTCCCTTTTCATTTTTGTGCCTCTGTAATGCATGAATTTCTCCTGCTCATAAAGATTAAAGGAACAGCTTTGCTGGAAGGAAAATACTTCTGGTTTGTTTGTAGTCCAGGTACATTTGAGATGGTCTCAGTACTGGCTGCCTTTCTCCTCTCTTCTCCAGCCACGCCGGCTCAATACTGGGAGAGAAAGAGAGGGAGAGAAATAAAGCCTTCCCTGGGATGAGAGGTAATTCAGGATCCATTGAAGTGAAATTTCAGGCTCCTTTTGAACCGTGACCCGCGGCCGCCGGCCGGGCGCTCCGTGGGCTGCGCAGCCTATGATGCATTGCTGACTGCTGTCCACCAGAGACCCAGCCCAGGCCAGCAGTTCACTTACAAGTTTACACTGGATTTAAGTCAAAATGCTAAAACGCTGGTGTTCAATCACTGCTAACTGTGTGCTCGGCAGACAGCTCCCAGCAGACTCTGTGCTTGTAAAATCCAATACGCCACATAAAGTAAGGGTTTATGGAGGTGCAAGGGGTTTAGAAGATATTTTTTTTCCCCTTCCCTCCTGCTCAGTTTCTTGTGACGCTGCTTTTCAGGCTCTGGGACAGCTTCAGCAGCATCCCCCACATAAACCAGGCAGCAGCACAAAGCGCAGAGGGCTGCATACAGAAAGGCGCTACCCATTTCCATAATCTTTCCCCATCTCTCCCGCCCTTCCTCTCAGGTTGCCTGCAAAAGCCAAAGTCCATTTTAAGGCCATTAGTTGTTGATGTGATGATCAGAGTCAGGACTGGTGTGGCTCCTATGTACTCCCTTTCTCTCTCCTCCCTTTGCAAAAAGCTTACACGTTTGACGCCCGCAAGCATCACACGCGTTTCTCAATCCCCGCTAAGAACATTACAGAGCTGCTCAAACCATCGCTGTTAAAGGCTAACGCCAGCTCAAGGAAAAGGGTGCCTGCTTTGCCAGGAAGGGTCGTGTAAATCCAATGTACAAAGCCCCTAATTTAGACTGTGCTCGTATATCCACGGGCACTGCACCAGACCTGCATAAGGTTTCCATATGAACAACGCGTACGGTGTGCAGACTTCAGTCCCAAAGCGTTGGCTAATCTTCAGGTTTTACAACAGTTATTTTAAAAGAGTGAAGATAACTAGCCAAAATAGTCTCGTCAGGCATTTGGTGATCTGTTCTGTACCCCCTTAAGGTAGATGATTTTCTGGGACTCAAAAAAAATATTTATTATTTCTTCCTCTTTTTTTTTTTTTTTTTTTTGCATAAGCAACTGCCCAGCAAATTGATAAGAGCCCTTTTTAATTAGATAGTGAAGTTGTATGGGTAATGTTCCATATAAAAGGTCTATAAAACACAGCAGAATTAATAAAATGACTGCTTCTCATTTAATTCAGGTCCTCCAAAGGGATTGGTATGTCTTGCTTTGGTCTGTTTGTAGTACTTCTCTCCACCGCCCAGCCACAAATTGATTAAAATCACATTCCTCACTTAAAACCGGAGCCCACTTGGTAAGAGGTACTGGATAGTAATTAAGGTCTGTGCACAGACACATGAACCCCCATAAAAAAAAATACCAAAAGGAATCATTGTGCATCGCTTGGATTCTATGCAAACACAGCTCATGTTGACAGCTACCTCTGGATGACTCCATCAGTACACACTTTATCTCCAGCTGTCCAAGTAATTTTCCCAGGATTTCGCCCCTCTTTTTCACTCCTCTCCACACAGATGGATTAGAGCAACAAACGGTTTACATGCTGCACATCATTAGCTATCCTCCCTCACTACCCAGCAGATAACAACTGGGCTCTATCATCAGGACATTCATAACACCTTGACACTTTTACAACTATGCTGTTCTCTGCCAGAGCAATCTTCTCTTTTAAAGCATGAAGCTAATTCATGAAACACCCGTTGGAAAGTACTCTGCAAACGCAACAGAGGTGGAGGAGAGAAGAAAAAGCACAGCTCAGAAAAGGCATCTAGTAAATAACATAGTTAACACTGTAAAAAAAAAAAATGAAGAGAAAAGCAGCACGTTCTTTCTCTCCAAGATACCTCTCTGTTTTCCCGCTGCCTCTGTCCCATGGTGAAGGACATCAGCAAACAGCCCCGCATCTTTTGGCCGTATTTCAATGCTTCCATCACCATCTTGTCCAGGCACCTTCAGCACCTGGCGTCAGCATGGCTCTCTGTGATTGCTGGCTGAGCCAGGCAGATGAGGGTCCTCATTCAGGTGCTCTGCTCCTGGTGATGGCTTGGCTGCTTCCCCTGGGGATGAGTTTCACTAAGGAACCTCTTTGCCACCCCTTCACTAAGGGACCAGCTGAAGGTTTCAGTCTGTAGCGTGTTTACTGTTGGGTATTACCAATGGCTATTCTGGTTTTCCTAAACTGCCTTCAGTCTCAGGGCATCTGGACTCTAAAAGATTTGTTAATAAAACAATGTATTGCCTGCGTAGGCTGGGATCCTGCTTCAGAGACCATGCATGCTCAGATGTGGGCTTACATTTAGAATAAAATACAAGCCTCCATCAGCCACTAAGGATGGAAAGAAATAAATTTTAGCAGTGTTTTCCAAGCTTCGACGCATCACCCCCCTGCCACCCCAACCATACATTTTAATGTATAGTACATGCTTGTTTAAAAAAGAAATACATAAGGAGCAAGAGTAATTACCGTAGCTTAAATTCAGCCTGATAAGAAGGGCTTGCACAGTCTGAGCAGCTGTTCCACTGCCATTCAGATCATGAAAATATAATCCTAGAGAACCTTGTCAAGATAAATACAGAACATGAAATGTATAGGCAATTTTTCCCCAGCCACATATAATGATCAATTCCAAAGCCACAAGTGATACCAAAGGACAAAATAAGATCTGTCTAGACTTTCTCACTTAGAAGATATTGATCATTCCAATGGTAAACTGGTTAGTATAAGTGTGTTTGGCTTGAAAGGTCATGAGCTTAACACCTGACAAGGAGTTATTCAACCTCGATATAAGTCAAATTATTGCAGTGTTGCTGGAAAGACTTTCTCTAATAAAAATCCCTACCTGGTCTGAGAATATCTGAAATTTGTCTTCCAGATGTCAAAAGAAAAAGCGGGGAGGGGAAAAAAAAGTCAAGACTTGGCATGGGTTTCTGCTGGTTCACCTCTATCTGATTTTGCAAGTAGAGGTCCCAGCAGTCCGTTACTTTCTGGGCAGACCACAGGCAACATCTGCCGCACGGCCAGCAGCGGAAGCTGTCGCTGATTGAAATGGCACCTCCATTCCCCTAAGAGCTGCTGGTGGCTCTTCATTCGCAGCAGGAGAGTTTGCTCGCTGACCTGCATGGCCTTGCACATCCAGGGCACCCATGTAGGGGCAAAAAAATCACCGTTATAATGGGAAATGTTGACTTTGGAAGGAAAGAAGAGGGAAAAGGATCAAGCAACGCTCTTCAGCATGTGGGTGGGAAATGCTCTGCGGCATCGTCCTCCAAAGCCTCCCCTTCAGAAAGTCCTGAGGGGCTTGAGCAGTGCGTCAGAGACACAGTCCTTACCTAGCCTCCTCCTTTTTTATGGGGATAACTAGCAAGTGCTTATTAGGACTATTAGGAGCTTGATGTAAGTTTGCTGGATCTTTTCCAAGAACTATAAATACCCAATCTATTTTGCTTTATTCAGTTCTTTTTGTTTTGCTGATATGATACTAGTTAAGGTTAATGGGGTTTGCTTTAATATTAGACACTGGATCACTTAACTACCTTTAATGAACACTGGAGTCAATGCATTGTGGAGTAATTCACACAGACATTGCCTCAGGTAAATCAACCGGAAAAATGTAAGCCAGTCAAATAAGTAAATCTGACCGGCTGTAAATGTGCCAAATTTTACACCAAAATATATTTGAAAGCCAATGACTTAGGCACATCTAGGATATTAAAATGGAGGGTTTGGAGTCTGTTTCTTTTAATTTGCTTTTCCTTTTGAATGTCCCCTGCACATCCCTCCTCTGCTGAAACCGATCTGAGAGTGCAATAAAAATTATTTTCACAAATATTTGTAATAGAAGCAAATGCTCTGCAGCTTTGTGCCATTTTTTTATTTTGAATGAAAATGGTATTTAAAAAGTGCTTTTTTTTGCTATCTCAACATAGGAGAGTGAGAGACAAAGAGAAGGACAGAGAGGGAGAGGGGAAATGGAGAAAAGAGAAAGAGAGACTGAAAGAGAGGGTGAAAGAAAGAGCGAGCAAGTCATTTTATGTGAGTTGGAGAAAATTGTGACAGTGAAATTCTAGACAGGGTAATAGACTAGTGTCAATAAATATTTATTAACCAGACATAGGAACCAGAGGAACCCGACCAACTCAATGAAGTTAGGGGGGTAGCTCACTTCATACTAATGCGAAACTATGCTAACATTAAAAATGCTTTTACCTCGTAACACTGAAATAGTGAGCCATGTACGGAGGAAAAACACCTCCCAGATCTTCTTTGAAGGAAGGCAGGCAATCTCTTTAAGTACTGAATTCTCATAAAAGCATGCAATATTTCAGCAATAAGGAATGACAGGGTGTTCATTATCGGTTATGAATGTTTGCCTAAATGGAGCATAAGGCCCAGGACTTCAGGGGAGTGCAGAGCTCCCAGCATTGCTTAATTACTGCCTCTTCTTAACCCAGCAATGCCAAGCTCTGATGCAAAGCTCTCCTGTCGTAGACTGGCTGTATTATTATATGAGAGTAGTTGTTTGGCTGTGAAAAGGAAAAATAATGCATTTGCGAAGGCTGTTGCACAGGTAACAGAAGTTAATCAGTTTTTCTCCCAAGATAAACTGTAACCCTCACCTTGACCTGCAAACACTTTGACCCATGCCAGTAGTTTTCAGACATTACACTATACCAGCATCTGGTCCATGCAGCACAGATTGGACAAAACTTCTAGGAGATAAGAAAGAGCTTTTTTTTTGCCTTTTTTGCCTATTTTTTTCCCCCGAAAGGCTGAAAAGAGGTGTTGTTCTTTCTGGAATAGCCCCTCTTATTTCTTTATTCCACCAAATGTTTCAATGCAGGAGCAAGCTTATTAGGATGTGCTGGCCTTGGGGAAGGGGTTCGCTGCAGATCGTAGAGGAAGACATGTGGGCAGGATTGCTTATTTACTGACGGATGTTGCTACACAGGTGGCACAGAACGTATAAACAAGGCCATATATTCTTTACTACTGCTTTAGGAAAGACTATGGCATCAGGTAAGGAAGTGGCCAAGTAGGGAGGGCAGAGGCTGCACATGGGCAGAAGCTTGAAGGATGCCAAGGGCTTTGGGAAAAAGAAAAAGCCCTCATTTTCTCTGTATAAAGCCAGGTCAACTAATTCACCCTCAATCGGAGGGCAGTGACTCCCATGTTCCCCTTATCCACTCAGAAAAAAATTAATTTCACAGATTGAGACTTTACTTATAGATATTTCAGCCCTTATATGCAGAGGAGCCTGAACACCACCTGCCTGAGAAGAGCTTGCACTAAACTAGAATTATCTGTAAACTCAAAAAAAATAAAGAGTCAAACCAAGTTGTAATATATGACTGTAAGGTATAGCTGTTACACTGCAATATCATAATTCCTTACATAAGTGCGGTGGGTTTTTTGATGGGAGGATGCTATGGCTACTTCTTCCAGGTGAATGCATGCCTTGCCTTTAACACCTATCCTACAACTAATCAAATGCATTATGATTGCAGACAAGAAAAATCATGGAGCGCAGACTGTTACCAATAAATCATAAATAATAAGGGGATCAAATAAGCTTCTATTAACAATGTGTCCTTCTATTTATTTGTTTATATTCTGTCTACAGAAAATGTGATGCTGGACTGGGGATGGCTTAGGACAACCTTCTGGCGTGAAGACAGCTACAAAGCACAAAATACAAAAAATGAACTCAGAAAGAAACAAGAAAAAAAACAGCGTTTTCTTGGCATCAACAAGAAGCTCTTTATTTTTCCTCAAGTTTTCTTTTCTAAAAAAAAAAAAGGAACTAAGACATTTGCAGAAATGAGACAAACTTTCTCTTCAGGTGACAATATTCAAGCAAGCATGTTGTTTTATTGAATTTAAATTGAAAGAAAAAAAGAGAGATTTGGAATGGGATACAGTATCAGGAGAACTGAGAAACTGTGAACTTTCAAAGAAAAAAAACTCCTTAAAACTGTGAACTGAGAAATGGATGGAAATACCATTTAAACCCCTGATTACGCTCTGTGTGTTCTTAAGGAGACATCATCATCTTTGCTAACTTGATGGTATTTAGGGAACGGTTTACAGCATATCTTTTATTATAATCCTTTAAGAAAAAAACAGAAATATTTAATTAGCTGTGACTTTACCATTTCTGTTCAGATGTCTTCTCGCACCTTCTTTTTCTAGACAGCGCAGATGTATTTGCAGCCAGCAGTCATGGGCAGGAAAGATTTCTTTCCTTAATAATCTTTTTATTTGCCACACCCAATAAAATCCTTGTAGGGA